>NC_053167.1:98664208-98924208 GCF_016835505.1 Polypterus senegalus | reverse complement strand
TGCGTAGGAGAAGGATCCGGGTACTGAAATGGCCAGTCTGCAGTCCAGATCTTTCACCTATAGAGAACATTTGGCGATCATAAAGAGGAAGGTGACAAAAGAAGGCCCAAGACGCATTGAACAGTTAGAGGCCTGTATTAGACAAGAATGGGAGAGCATTCCTATTTCTAAACTTGATAAACTGGTCTCCTCGGTCCCCAGACGTCTGTTGAGTGTTGTAAGAAGAAGGGGAGATGCCACACAGTGGTGAAAATGGCCTTGTCCCAACTTTTTTGGGATTTTTTGACACCATGAAATTCTGAATCAACATATTTTTCCCTTAAAATGATACATTTTCTCAGTTTAAACTTTTGTTCCGTGATTTATGTTCTATTCTGTAAAATATTAGAAGTTGGCACCTCCACATCATTGCATTCAGTTTTTATTCACGATTTGTATAGTGTCCCAACTTTTTTGGAATCCGGTTTGCATATATATATATACACACACTAATAAAAGGCAAAGCCCTCACTGACTGACTGACTGACTGACTCACTCACTCACTAATTCTCCAACTTCCCGTGTAGGTAGAAGACAGATATTTGGCAGGCTTATTCCTTACAGCTTACTTACAAAAGTTAAGCAGGTTTCATTTCGAAATTCTATACGTAACGGTCATAACAGTCGATAACGGTCGACAACGTCCATATGTTGAACTTTCTTATTTATGGCCCCATCTTGATGAAATTGGGTAGGCGGCTTCTCTGCGCTAACCAAAACCGATGTACGTACTTATTTCGATGGTATGACGCCACTGTCGGCCGCCATATTGAACTTTCCAACGTCACTAATTTTCCAACTTCCAAAAGTTAAGCAGTTTCATTTCAAATTCTACGTAGGTAGAAGGCTGACCCCATCTTCACGAAATTTGGTAGGCGGCTTCCCTGCGCTAACCAAAACCGATATATGTACTTATTTCGATGGTATGACGCCACTGTCGGGCGCCATATTGGAATTTTCCAAATGTCACTAATTCTCCAACTTCCCGTAGGTAGAAGGCTGAAATTTGGCAGGCTCATTCCTTACAGCTTACTTACAAAAGTTAAGCAGGTTTCATTTAGAAATTCTACGCCAAATGGTCATAACGATCCAAATGTCATTAATGTTGAACTGTCTTATTTATGGCCCAATCTTCACGAAATTTGGTAGGCAGCTTCCCGCGCTAACTGAAACCGATGTACGTACTTATTTCGATGGTATGACGCCATTGCGGCCATATTGAACTTTCCAACGCCACTAATTCTCCAACTTCCCATGTAGGTAGAAGGCTGAAATTTGGCAGGCTCATTCCTTACAGCTTACTTACAAAAGTTAAGCAGGTTTCATTTAGAAATTATACGCATAATGGTAATAACGGTCGACAACGTCCGCCATGTTGAACTTTCTTATTTATGGCCCCATCTTCACAAAATTTGGTAGGCGGCTTCCCTGCGCTAACTGAAACCGATGTATGCGTATTTATTTTGGTGGTATGACACCACTGTCGGCCGCCATATTGAACTTTCCAACGTCACTAATTCTCCATGGTCTTTGTTACTTATGGGCCCATCTTTAAGAAATTTGGCACGCACGTTCCCAACACTAACTAAATCCTACTTACGTACATATATATACGTCCATAGCCTGCAGCTTGGTCACCATGTGAGGCGGCGTTGGTCTCTTATCCCAACGCCTCCCACGTTGTTGGCTGCCTGCCTATATAAGGCTTCTCCGCTGTTTTATTGTTCGTTTATTACGATTATAGTTATTGTGTAGGTATGTTAGACTTACTTTACATTGTTCAGGTACACATTTCCTTTATCGTTCCAACCGTACCCCCATTAACATGTCTATCGAGGTGATCACCATCAATCAAAGAACTGTCACTTACCGAGTGGTTTCCATGCCCGGAGATGGCACCTGCCTTTTCCATTCTCTTTGTTACATATTGCACGGCCATATCGGGCTCACTGTTGATATCTGGAGGAACATTGTGTGTTATGTATTGAATGACTGGGACAGGTTCAAGGTGTGGACTGATGACGGTACAGGAGATAATTATATTACACAGGAGCACTATAAGAGTGAAATACTTAAGCCCTTCACCTATGGTTCTGCATGTGAGTTGATGGCTGCCGTTGAATTGTTCGGTTGTTGCTTTCAAGTGTACCGAAATGGCCAAATATTTTACACCTTTCGACAACCGCCAATGCCTCTTGAACATCTTAGATTCACAGGTGACGATTTCAGTAGTGGACACTTTTATGTTTATGAATGTTTAAACTCTCAAAAGCTGGATATGAAGTTAATCTATGAAACCAGTTGTATGCTTACAACACTTGACAGTTGCCGAATGTCACTTCAACACAAGTTCTGCAAATACTGTCGTAATTGAAGCAAACCATGAAACTCAAACCGATTATGACAGCAGCAATCCAAGCTGTGAGATTTGAAACAAGATTACTTTTCACATGGCCAACTGTACGATGCATGCTCAAGAGTAAGCTCAGCGCACAGCTTGGTCATATTACAACTGGAGGGCCGAACTGACAAAGAGATCTTTAACAAATAATTATTGGTATATTTTCCCTCAGTTTAAAAAGGTTTAATTTTCTTCTTAATAAAAATTTTAAGGCAGTACTTCGCCCCTGCGAAGCGCGAGTATTTTGCTAGTGTAATATGAAGGGGAAATGAGCAGCTCTTACCAGTAGGCAAGACTTGGGTAGTGAGTCTTCTATCAGGATTTAAATGCGGAGACAAATGAGACATCTCTTACAGAAGCAGTTTGACCACCCCACAGTCTGTGGGCCTCGTATCAACCTCCCAATGTTCTCTTATTAGTCCTTGGACTATCTATAAGGTCCTAGCCTATAGTCTGATATGTATATATTATTCAATTCACATAAACAACAAGAGACTAGCCCGTTCACAGCTTTATATGTACAAAGAAGGAATGTAAAATCAGTTCTAAACTTAATTGGAAGCCAGTGTAAAGACTTAAGAGCAGGCCTCATGTTCTAGTAATATTGTACCTTTAGTGCCAATTATTACTGTAGCATTTTTAATTAGCTGAAACTTACAAACAGAAAATTCAAACAACTCGTGAAAAACATATTATAGTAGTCAAATCTGCTACAAATAAACACAACAAATTACTTCCCTGTAGCCTCCATGCATAGAAAACATCTGAATATTCCCATATTGTTAATACATCAGGTTTGTATATAATACTAGCATGAGTACCCGGCGTTGCCCGGGAATCTATAACCGGTGAATTTCACAAATGAAAGAAACAGAACATAGAAATAGAACAAACAGTTTTGTGATTCACATTTCATTGTAAGTTCCTCTACTCGATTTTGTCTGCTGTGGCGTTTCAGATGCCCTTGAAATAGACTTTCTTGTGGCATCTGAAGTGGACCTTCCAATTCTACGTCTTTTTTTCGGTGGCATAGGTATATTAGCGAAAAGCAGGACAATTACTGTATAATGTGTTACATGGTATTACGTACAGAATAAGCACCACAGTGAGATGAGTTTACATTATTTACAGTACGTAGGAAAGCGAACAAATAGCACCAGTCAGTCAGAAAGAGCAACACTGAAATCGTACTGAGTCGGAATGTGAGCATATAGCACCAGAAATACGGAAAGCCAGTGAGAAAGAATAGCACTGAAATCGTAGTGGGAAAAATGATGGGGAGGTGTGCTCTGTTTCTAAGGAGCGTCTGTTTTGAACCGTGATGCCATCCAACAGACGTTGGCGATGGTAACTACAGACAGAAGTGATATACAACTGGTGCTGCGTTTGGGGAAAATGGTGGGGGAAGGATGCTGTCTTTTTAAGGCGAGTCTCTGTTCAAATGTGCTTGCATATACTGGACGTTGGCAAATATAATACAGCACTGTCAGAGCGAGTGGGAGTGTGACCTGCGGGAGCGCGTTCACGTTTTACATCTATACGGCAGTTCCCCTTCACCTGATCAAAGCAGTCGGCCTTCTCATACTTGGACACTTCCGCCATCTCTTGGCAATTCAAAGAAACATGGGTAAAGAGCGATGTACAGAGACCAAAGCT
Organism: Polypterus senegalus; assembly: GCF_016835505.1. Taxonomy (NCBI): domain Eukaryota; kingdom Metazoa; phylum Chordata; class Cladistia; order Polypteriformes; family Polypteridae; genus Polypterus; species Polypterus senegalus. The sequence continues at coordinate 98,920,112 of NC_053167.1, read as the reverse complement.
GCCGCTAGATGGTGCCGCGGAGAACGTCTGTTGCAACGTGCGGCCATCTTGTCGATGATAAGTATGGGGACTTGTGCCGAACGTTGTGTTGGTGAAAAGGTGCCCTGCGGGTCACCATGAACATTTTTCCCAACCAAACATGCCCCATGACCTTCTCCCGAGTTTGGTGCCGATCGAACGCCCGGTGCAGATTTGTATGGCTGACAAACAAACATACATACATACACACATACATACATAGACTCTGCTTTATATATTAGATTGTAATGCATGTAGTGAAAGATAGACTTGATGTTGAAGACAATGCAGAAAATGTTTACTGATTCAATAAAACTAAATGTTTAGACCTATTAAGTTAAAATTTGATATGACCCGGTTGTTGTCTAATCCCCCATTTTCTGTTTTTCCTGTATTCACATTGAAGTAGTTATTGCTCATCCAGTTTTTTAACATACAGCTTCATCTGCTTATATGTGAAAATGATGTTTTCTAATGATATCTCTAAGGGTTGCATATAAAGTGAAAGCAGTAATGATTCTTTAAAACCTGATTAACTCAAAATCTTAAAGCACTGCAAGAGTGGCACAGAATTTTCTCAGAACCTAATTATCTTCCGTTTATGACATATACATTCACTGTCTTGGAATGGCAGACAGGACAATTAAAGGCATCAGTCCTGCACAGCTGGTGTTCTCACTCCTACTTTCTGGAAAATGGTACAGGACTATTGACATTCACACCAATAGATTCAGGAAAAGCTTCTATCCATAGGTGATAAGGTTGATGAACAGACAACCAAAAGAACTTGCGTGTATGTGTATATATGTGTGTATATATATATATATATATATATATATATATATATAGTCGGCACAAATAACTCCCACATTTCAAAGGGGATTGAAAAAAATGCTACGAGGTATCACCAAAAACTTTTATTTCCCAAATGTAGATATAAAAAGTTTTTTACTTCAAGTTTTAAAAATTATATCGTCCAAATGGTGGCCTTGACGGCTGATACACATTTGGAGTCGTTATTGGAAGTTTTCCATCACTCTCACTAGCATGTCAGGCGAAATTCTTTCAATTTCTTCTTGAATAGCCTCCTTTAGTTGGTCCAAGGACTGAGGATGAGGTTTGAAAACCTCCCGTTGCCCTTACTTTTTGAACCCACATTAAAATTGTTTTCCGGTCTGGAACACTTTCATTAGCACGTAAACCGAACCTCGTGCGAAACAGTGTGAGCAGTGCCTGGTTGTCTCCACACATACCGCTTAGAATTAAGGCCAAAAAGTTCTATCTTGGTCTCATCAGACCAGAGAATCTTATTTCTCACCATCTCAGAGTCCTTCAGGTGTCATTTAGCAAACTCCAAGATAGAACTTTTTGGCCTTAATTCTAAGCGTATGTGTGGAGACAACCAGGCACTGCTCATCACTTGTCAATACAGTCCCCACAGTGAAGCATGGCAGTGGCAGCATCATGCTGTGGGGTGTTTTTCAGCTGCAAGGACAGGACGACTGATTGCAATCAAGGGAAAGATGAATGCGGCCAAGTACAGGGATATCCTGGACAAAAACCTTCTCCAGAGTGCTAAGGACCTCAGACTGGGCCAAAGGTTTACCTTCCAACAAGACAATGACCCTAAGCACACAGCTAAAATAACGAAGGAGTGGCTTCACAACAACTCTGTGACTGTTCTTGAATGGCCCAGCCAGAGCCCTGACTTAAACCCAATTAAGTATCTCTGGAGAGACCTAAAACTGTCCACCAATGTTTACCCATCCAACCTGACAACTCTGGAGATGATCTGCAAGGAGGAATGGCAGAGGATCCCCAAATCCAGGTGTGAAAAACTTGTTGCATCTTTCCCAAGACGACTCATGGCTGTATGAGCTCAAAAGGGTGCGTCTACTAAATACTGAGCAAAGGGTCTGAATACTTAGGACCATGTGATATTTCAGTTTTTCTTTTTAATAAATCTGCAACAATTTCAAAAATTCTTTTTTTTGTCTGTCAATATGGGGTGCTGTGTGTACATTAATGAGGGAAAAAACTAATTTAAATGATTTTAGCAAATGGCTGCAATATAACAAAGAGTGAAAAATTGAAGGGGGTCTGAATACACACACACACACACACATCAGCGTGCATCTACAAAGGAAAAAAAATGTTAATGTTTATTTCCATGCTGAAAGGAAAATAAGTTAAGGACACCACATTTCAGCTGTATAGCTTTGATGAGATCATATATAATACTTGTGAATACATATGTAACTAAATAATGTATACACATAAACATCATATGCTATGTATTGGGTGTATTAAAGTCTGCACTCTTGCGGGACTACTGTGGGACTTGCGGGACCCAATGTAATTACTTGCGATGCAGGACTGATTTTCAGTATTGCAGGCAGGAGCCGGTGGTCAACACCTGTATGTGGGCAGGAGCTACAGTCTGGAAATTAAATTTAGAACAGAATGTTTCATTTGCCTAAGCAGTTAGGATGCATGCATATACGGTCTCACACGCAGCCTTCTCAAGATTGCAGGGCTAAGATACAGCCTTACCATCCACAGCGGTTCAAAAAGCATTAGAAAAGGAGAGTACAAGACTGCAAAACTCAGTAAAGGGAAGTCTGACAATTGGCAGTCATTTTTAATGTTATTGATGGAGTTGGCAACCAAGTGTCGTTTGCTTGCTGCGATAAATGTGCTAACATACAATGGACACACGCCAGGCACCTTAGGTTTAAAGAGCCGTGCATGTGCAGTTGCAAAGTTTCAAACTAAACTGATACTCTTGCCAAACTTGTCAAAACTAACAACTAATGCTAACAGTGAAGCATGGGGTAAATGTGTGAATTTTCTTTGCAAGGATATTCGGCTTTTCATCTACAGCAGTACCTTGACACAGCAGCCAAAATTGGAAAGTCTAAAGTTAAGAGTCTGTCCCATCCAATGACTATATTGCACCATGTGGCAGAAAATGCCAACTACTAAGAAAGGATATTGTATAGGACATGATAGAGACCATCACTAATTATGAGTGTGCTGTCACAACTGATATTTGGAACAAAAACTTTGAGGAAACCTCTTTCATTTCTGCTACCATCCATTTTATTAATGAGAGCTACAATCTTGTGTCAAGGGTGCTTCTTGTGACCTTGTTTGCTGCAAGCATGTTTAAAACAGGTGAAAATATTCACGCCTTGCTGTCTGATAAACTTAAGAGTTTTTGGAATTAACTGTTACTGGCCGAGGAACAAACATGATTGCTGCTTTGCGTGGCTACACCAGATTAAACTGTACTGGCCACATGCTTAACACAAGTCTCTTGGCATTTTAAACATACTGGACAACAAGGCAAGCTTATAAAGTCATTCAAACAGTCTGTGGAGATAAGATATAGTGCTGAATTCACTGCTGCAGTAACATAATGATTGACTGGATCCAAAAAAAAAAAAAAGATGCTCACAACTGTGGTCTCTTTTCTAAAACTGTTCAACAATGCAATGATTTAGAATCAGTTATTAGAACGGCTGAAAAGACTTGTCAACAAACAGTTTAGTGTCAACTCTTATCAACATGCTCTACAAAGGAGCAACATTTCTCAGTCCAAAGCTTCTGTTTCTATACCTTTTATTTAAGACAATTGCAAAGACGCAGGAACAAAAAAATATTTGTAATAATTTGTAATAATCGCAATGAAGTTCACTGGACAGCTGTTAGTAACACTCTCTTTCCTCACAGAGCTTGCGAGCAGACAAGGAGATGCCAGTACGTTCACAGTGCTTTGCTTGGTTACAGTGTATTTGATGAGTAAAAATTACTCTGAGAAAGTGGGGAACGTTTACTAAGCTACCAGTAATATAGTGACTAAAAAGCATATGTTTTAAGCAAAATTTACATGTGCAACTTGTACTGTATGTAGCCAGCACCTACCTTCTGTGTCCGTTCCATACTTTTGTGGAATGAATAGTAATTATTAACATAGATCGTACTTTATTTCAATATAGAACAGCAAGCGGTTGCCTACTTCTAAAACTTTAACAAGACATGTTGCTTAAGTGAAAAAGACGTGCAGACTTATGCTCCAAAATTATTATTCAAGTCCCATCGGAAGATTTTTTTAAATACTGATGAAGTAGAATTGTTGCAAAAAAAAAAAAAAAAAAAAATGTGAAAAGGAAAACTGGGCCAAACAGGGGAAACCTTTGGCCCCCTCCTTGCACAAGATCATGTTAAATAGGCTTATCAACCATATATGACTTTTTTTCCTTAATGGAAGCAGTGTGTTTCTGCGGGCAGGAGCAGGACAAAACCATTAGGGTGCGCGTAGGAATGGGAGTGAGATGGAGTACTGTGGGAGCGGGTTTAAAAAAAATCATTCCCATGCAGACCTGTACTTGAATCAATGGTGGAGATGCTCCGTCAACAGGATTTTGGGTTGAAGCTGCATAAGAACAGGTGGGAGAGAAGACAGCTAGGATACTGCTCTACTTAGTCAGCCAGGCAGGTCTGTAGCCAGATTTTGGAATAAAATGTAAACCTCTAACCAGTTGGGATGAAGAACATATCTTTAAAAAAATTTGCAGGACTTTCCCAAAAAACCACCCCAGTAATTTACAGAAACTATGTTTTCATTTGCACAAAAGTTTATTACCCAGCAGCAATGCTTGTCAACAGATGGCCAACTGACTTGATCCCATTTGCACCTGCTTCCACCCTACAATACAGTACCTATTTCACTTAGATATTTGGGGGAAAAAAAGTGAAGGCCAAAAAAATATTGATCTGTTCCAGAAAACCTATTAATGATGTTCTCAAAAAATAAACCCAATAGTTTTATAAATGTCTTTGTGTGTTAAAATAAGAGCCCTAGCATGCCATAGAATTAAATAATGGTTTTCATTAACAGCAAGAATTAACCTTTAAGAAACTGGTTGGAACAAGGATGTTGCCCCCTAGGAACCAAGTTTGAAAACCCTGAGTTAGTTTATCTTCTGATGGCTCACTGGTGTATTTCAGCTTTGCTTGGCTGTTAGGCTAAGGGAAGAATGGAAAAACTAAGGATGCCGAGTCCTATAAAGTAAGCAACTAAAATTAAGGCAAATGAAGTGAGCTCCATTAGTAACAGTTATTGGTTAGAGTTTGACACCAGTGACTTATGCCAAGTAACTAAGATGTAGAGAAATTTTAGGGTAAACACGTTTTGGAATTTACAACTAAAATTCAAAAAACAAAACCAATTCCTTTACATGATATTAATTTGGCAGCCTGTTAAAAGGTTTGTGTTCAGAAGAAACATATTGCTTAAAAAACACAACTAATGTAAAATCTATATTTGACATATAAAGTAGGAATACACTAAAAAATCTCTTTACGTTTGAATAAGAGTTGTGCCTTTCATTAGGAAGGTTATTCCCTCCTGATCCTGTGACCTTGTTCTGAGCAGCTCATCTCCAACATATATAAAAAAATAGCTTAGACTGTTAAACTATAGGAATGGTTCTGTTGAACAAAAGATTTCCTCAGGTGCGGAATAGAGGTACCACTGCATCACTCAGTGTAGCTAGATCACTCCCCTTCTGTTACAGAATCAATTTTAGTATTGATGGGGTGAACTTAGCACATAAACCACAGAGGTCTATTTTAGACATGATGAGTCACTCGATATTTTCAAAATAAAAAAAAGTTAATTCCTTTTTTCTACATGAGTTTATGAATCACCGTTAAGAAACAAAAATGGGAAAATACAAACTTGTAATCAGTAGACCTTTACATTTATTTTTGTATTCATCCAAACTGACTTTCAAATCACAAGGCCATGGTATGATTATTTCTCTATTTCTTCAGGATACATTACTTACTCAAGATGACACTGTGAGTCATTGTGGGAAGACAGCTGAACGGGCAGCCTTTTCAATTATAATCCAGGCACAGAAAAACACATTCGGTGAGTCAATTGAGAATTTGGATAATTGGTCATTTAATTGAGAAGCATACATTACATTTTCTTGAGCAGTTACTAAGAAACAATCTACTTAAACTGCTTCATGTTCCGTTTTATGCAATAAACTTAATGGGCTGAAGTTTACTTCAAACACTAGCTAATAAATACCAATAAAATGCCATCTAGTCATCATGTAGCTTACAGATAATAAAAATTTACTGTAATGCCAACACTAGGAAAAATATGCCAGAACCTGTACCATCACTTTATATTACATATATGAATGCCTATAACAGTGAACTAAAATGCACCTCACATAATCAACAAATGGTTGTATAAAAGGTCAAACTATTTTTATTGTGCATTTTAAAACATCCTTAGAACAATGTTTGCACTAGAAAGAAGTAATTAAACATTTCAAAATGTGCAAATGATAGTTTTGAACTTTTTTTCTGAATTTGTATTTCAATTACAGGCTGATCATGAACCAGCATCTACCCTGGCAATAACAGGTACAAGGCAGTAAACAGCTGTGGATAATTGCATGTGGGCAGGCCAGACAATGTATTATAAAACCCATCTACTGCCGATTCCTACTTTGCACCTGAATCTGCCACAACTCCCATTAAACACACACACACACACACACACACACACACAAGATGGCCTGTGAACTATTGGTCTGGTGTTTTCGTTTAATTACAGCAAAACTGTTTTGAGCAGGAAGTAAGTTTCTTCTAATTGTGGCTCCTAGATGGACAAAAATTGGTGTATTATTTAGGTTCAATAAATAATATCTAAGATATGGGCAGAAAACCAGAGTATCTGGAGAAAAAATGAAGACAACCCAGAGGGAAGGAGCAAGCCCCACGCTGATGGTGAATAAGCAAAATGTAAACTCAGAACTAGAGGCTGTGAGGCATCAACAACTAACACTGAGCCATGATGTCTGTATGTGTGCCCAATGCCTTAAGAAAATATTCAGACTCCCTTAATTTTTTTCCATATGTTGCTATGTTGCAGTGTTACACTACAATTGCTAACAGTTTTCTGTCATCAAACCACATTTAATACCTCAGATGACAAAGCAAGAGCAGATTTTTAGGACCTTTTGCTAATTTATTAAAAATAAAAAACAAGTATCCCATTGACACAAGTATTCAGACCTTTTGAAATGACACTTGAAATCTGGCTAAGGTGCATTTATTTTTATTGATCATCAATGAGATGTTTCTATGCTTTATTTGGAGTCCACCTGTGATCAGTTCAATTGATTAGAAATGAATAGAAAAGGTACACACCTGTCATATCCAGAGAAAACAAGGCATTGCTAATCACCTCAATATCATTCCAGCAGTGAAGCATGAAAGTGGAAGCATCATGCTGTGGGGTTGTTTTTTCAGCAGCAGGGACTGGGAAACTAGTCAGGGTTGAGGGAAAGCTGAAGGTAGCAAAGTACAGAGATATCCTTAAGGAAAACCTGCTAGACATCAGACTGGGTTGAAGATTCATCTTCCAATAGGACAATGATACTAAACACAAAGCAAAGACAACACAGGAGTGGCTTATGGTCAACTCTGTAAATGTTCTTGAGTTACCAAGCCAGAGCTGGGACTCAAAGCAAACTGAACATTCATTTCAGGACAGACCTGAAAATACCTGTCTCCATCCAACCTGATAAAGATAAGAGAATCTGTAGAGAAGAATGGCAGAAATTCCCCAAATCCAGGTGTGTGAAGCTTCCTCAAAAAGACACTATGTTGGAATCACTGTCAAAGGAGCTTCAACCAAATACTGAGTAAAGGGTCTGAATACATGTCAACTTGATATTTCTGTTTTTTACTTTTAATAGATTTGCAAAAATTTCAAAAACCTTGTTTTCACTTAATCATTCAAAGCACAGAATGTGTGTTGCTTGATGAGAGAAAAATGAATTTAAATCTTCTTTTTCAGGCTGCTCCCATTAGGGGCCACCACAGCAGATTATCTTTTTACATATCTTACTGTCCTCTGCATCTTACTCTGTTACACCCACTATCTCCATGTTCACCCTCACCACATCCATAAACCTCCTATTAGGCCTTCCTCTTTTCCTCTTAACTGGCAGCTGCATCCTTAACATCCTCCTTCCAATACACCCAGTATCTCTCCTCTGTTCATGGCCACACCAACATAATCTCGCTTCTCTGACTTTGTCTCCCAACCCCTCTAATGTACTCAGTTTCTAACCTTGTCCATCCTTATAAACACCCAATATAAACCTTAACATCTTTAACTCTGGCACCTCCACCTCTGTTTCCTGTTTTTTGGTCAGTGCAACTATGTCCAACTCATATAACATAACTGGTCTCTCAGTCTTTCAGACCTTCCATTTCACTCAAGGTGGTACTCGTCTGGCACAAATCATTCCTGACACTCTTCTCCACCCTGCCTTCATTTTCTTCTTCATCTCCCTTCCACACTCCCCGTTACTCTGTATTGTTGGTACCAAGTATTTAACCTTCTCCACCTTTGCCAAGTCTTCACCCTGCATCCTCATCACTCATCTGACCTCCCTCTCATTCACATACATGTATTCTGTCTTTTTCCTCTCCTTTCTAGAGCATATATCCACCTTTCCTGGGTCTCTTTGACCTGCTCCCTACTCTCGCTACAGATCACAATGTTGGAAAAAGTAATTTAAATTATTTAGCATAATTCTTGCACATAATAAAATGTGAAAAAATGAAGGGTCTAAATTTGTTCTGAAGGCACTGTATATGTGAATGGAGACATAGAACATTCTGGAATCTGCTTTCTCCAACACTAGATAGAGCACAAGTCCATTTCTGATCCCACTGCTACACATTTTACTGATATCTGATTAAACAAGTTCAAAAATTGATAGATATGTAAATCTAACAATATTTATATTAACTTATTTTGAAAATTAAATAGTAGTGGCTGGAATGACAGAACAATGGGCCAGTCCTACATTTAAACAGTGATTACAAGTATAGCTACTCTGATATACAGAACAGTGAAGACAACTTTTAATCACATTTTCAGCAGTTTACCTTTTTATTTGATGCCCAATTAAAATGTTAAGAACAACAAATCTCAGAGAAACAGTAACATGACAATTGGGTTCCTAAAATCATCCATGCACAAGACAGTCACTAATGAGTGTGAAAGCTGTTATATAACTAAAATGCATTAATATCAATGGATTATTAATCATTTTAAATGACACAACAATAAACCTGTATGAATAAAATCTGTTTCTAAACTTTGGTTCTGACAATGTTTAAAAAGATGATCACATTGGTGCAATTAATCAGCCACACACTGTAACTATGGTTAAGAAGCAACCAATATCAAATGTGAGAGCCAGCTACAGAGTCAGTGTTCACCCCTGTGTTGTCAAGATTAGAAACCCAAGTCATGTCTGTCCCAAGATAAGATATACCAGTCACAGATCCGCCTAAATGTCCTCAGGATAGAAAAAGGAAGAGGTGTTGTAAATAATATTAAATGCCAGATAGAAATAAATGACGTATTTGTAAATGTATCATTATTTTTTTTTTTTTAAGTCACAAGTTAAATCATTGTGAATCTGCACATCTATATTCATGTCCTGACTAACACTAAGATGGTAATTCTGTCATTTAGCTCTTAATTATATATGCTCAAAATGTAATTACACAGTGCATGCATGCGTGCGTGTGTGTGTGTGTTTGTATACAGATTGGTAAGCCATACACTACCTATTCCAATGATATACTGTTGTATACAAGTCTGAACTATTCTCCCATTGCTGAATGCCTTCCTAAAATGCTGTTATGCACAGTATAAATAAATAAACTGTCTGCTAAAAATGAGAACAATTCAAAAAGATTTGTTATCTACAATAGTTAAACCATATTAACAAAAAAAGGCAACACTATTTTACGCATTTACACAAAAGGAAAAATGAATTCAGATAAACATGGAAACAAATGATTCAAACTACAACTGTTGTAACACTAAAGTTAATGGAAAAGTATAATAGAAAATTAATAATAGGGTGACACAAAATGTTTCAGAAGAAAACGAAGACTTCAGAATTTTTGGTATTATACATTTATTTTCTAAAATGAATGCTATGCAGTGTTCAACTCCAATCTGCTCTCTTTGATGGATGGAATAATGAAAATGCGTATTCTAATTAAAAGTCTGATTAACCATTAAAACTGCTATAAACTACTTAAGGAACTCTGAGTCTGCCAAGATTCTCATACAAGAGAGTGCTTTATAATATGCAACACATATTGCAATATTATAACATAGTAAAAACCTGCTTCTTTTACACAATGTAGACTTAGAATTTAGTCTCAGGAACGACCATCACCATTGACACATTTAGTGAGTCCAGCTTGTCACATAACTGCCCAATCCTAAATTTATGTTTATAAGAAAACTGTAAAAACTGTGCTGTACCATCATATGCAAAACACTACCCCATCATGTTTCTATGATAAAAGTATGATACCTGTTCAACATGAACCATGCACAAACGTGGTCCTGAATATCAAAGACACCAGAGATCACTTAAACAGACAAGTTTCATTTCATGTACTTTTTCAAAAATATGTCACTAAATGTAATTTTGCATGCAATCTTGCAATCATAAATGACAAAACTTACTACAAATTGGGTTTTGTTTGTCCAGCATGCAAGTAAAACCTAAAAAGTGCCCATTTGGCTTTATAAAACAAACCGCAATACTTATTACTGTTTAGTCATCAAAATAACAGATGCGACTTTGAAACTTCTTTAGGGGTTTTGAATTTAATACAGTTGTTAAACATATCGGCATGCCTGCATATACCTATAAATGTTCTGAAAATAATGTAATAAACTTAAGGCAAAGTGTATAATTAAGGGTGTATATACAAGGAACAAATCAGTTTTATAAACCACTATTTATTGCTCAGTTGTACTGAGCCTAAACCTATCCCTGTCACTATGGACCAGTAAACTGTAAAACACCCGCGCATACGGGAACACGCAACCTCACCAGCTCCTAAAAGTGGGAAGTTTCAACAGTGTTTGTAGTGACACTAGTGTGCAGATTCCATAATAAAAATGGATCTCTCTTTATTTACCCCAAAACAATAACTTCAGAAGACAACACTGGTGATATGTTTTGTTCACTTCTAAACAATATTTTGGAGTATATCTTAATATCACAAATAATCAATCCATGCGTGTATTCGTGCAGCCCGAATTCAGTCAGTGTACCACTTGAGGGGCACGGGGCAAGAAGCGAGCCTCCAAAGTTTAGCAGTCCCTTGCAGAGAGATTCGGACAAAATCGGAAAGAACCGAGCAAACTCCACTTATCACACCCACGATCCGAACTTTGCTGTGTTCTGGAGCTGTGGGGCAGAAGCCCCTGAAAGCCCAAGAAAAACATTAAAAACACACCTATGCGAACATTATAAAAAGATGACTGGATCTTGAAATAAGTTATATTTCTACAGTTTTGTGATACTATTAACAGCCTTTGGATGTGTGAAGGTGATGCGTTGCCAGGTACTCGGCACCGTTTTCTTTCCGAATCTGCTGGTCAGTACTCACGTTCACACCGATAACCACATTTATAAAGCTTTGTCTGTACTACTCTGACTTTGTAAGTAAACATTTGTGCGGCACTCATTATAGTCTTTACTTCACTAGGTAAATGACTGAAACACTTCACACCACATAAACATATTCGCGGTTATTAGCGATTGCTTACCTTTTACGGTGCACCGGTGAACATGAAGAACAGTATTCTGCTTTTCCCTTTGAGGTGAAAAATGAAAAGCTCTGTCTCAGCTGGTAAGAGGCGGGTGCTTCAAGGTAGTTAACCCGCCCCTTCTCACATTCTCAGGAAGCGTAGCCGACTACACAAATACTGCGGAAAAAGCACCTCATAAAAGAAAAGACTTCTCAATAATCATGCGAATTTGTGTTTGTGTGTTTTTTTTGTTTGTAAAAAGAAACAGTCTAGATCTGAGTCTGTGCAGAGACTCTGGCGACCAAAGCAAGTGCTACAAAGTCAACCTCAGTCAATAAAAGGTGAGCACATTTCTTTAACCCCTCCGTAGATGACGCTCCCGATCACGTGACCATGACAACATCGGCCAAATCGATCAACTGGAGATAGTCACATTTTGTTTGTGCGAAGTTTACAAATAATGTTATCAAATCATAGGGATAGTTTACAATATTAGATCCCACACGTGTAACCACACATTCAATCCGCCTTTGTTTTCTATCTTAAATAAAAGCTTGCTTCATATTTTCATTGATGTGAAATGCTGTTTTCAAATACTCGGTCTTTTGGGAATGCGAACAGGAGCAACACGCGGATGAAATTAAAATGCGCGTACACTCTGATAGTTTTGGTAATACACTAACTGCGGCTGCGCAAAATCGCCCCGTCCTCTAAACACTGCAACTGAAGCACGTAACGAATTTGATAACCAAGGAGAGACCATTCAGTCTCTCAAGCCTGTTTGTTCAGCTAATAGCCAAGCAGTCCCAATAATGGAACATAGCCCTATACTGTAGTAAACCAAGTGCTAGAAACACTAAAAAAGATATTGTTTTAACTTAAGTATTTTATAATTTTGAGGAGAAAATATTATTTTTTGTTGTATTTAAAGAAAATTGTTTTGGTGTGATCTTTCTTTATGATGACTATTGAAGTCTGCTTGAAGGACAAAGCAGATTTATTTTTCAGTAATGAGAATATGGAATATAAAAAAGGGTATATCCTTAACATTATTATTATGAAATATTCTACATTCAAAAATGTAAATGATCAAGGGGGACACCAAATTTACGCAATTCTAGATAGAAATTGCTCATTATACTAATACTTTGGAAGGGAAAGCATTGCGAACCCTTGAGTTTCAATATATATTTTTTCATCCTTTAAGTATGTTATATTTATTAAATATTCATATATGTTTCTATTTGTTTATAGTTTTTATATTTTTAACTGACATTTTTCTGATATATATTAACTAGATATTAGTTACAGTATAAAGATCCCTAATATTTTATTGTAAATGCTTTTATTTAAAACAATATAATATAGGAAGGTTGTTGTAGTGGTAGCATTGCTGCCTCACAGTAAAATGACTGGGATTCACACCCTGATTGCTCCCTCTGTTTGGTTTGCATGCTCTACCTGTGTGCATATAGGTCTCCACCCACAGTAAAAAAAGACATTCGGCAAGGTAAAATGGTAATACTAAATTGGCCCTAGTTTGTGTGTGTGTGTGACTGTGTACATCTTGTTCCTGCCTTACACCTGCTGATTGCTAGGATTGGTTCTAGCTGCCCCACAACCCTGCCCTGGATTTGTGTGTAAAGTCAATGGATAGATAATATAAAAAATAGGAACATATAAAATATTGCGGTGTGTAAACATCAGTGCTTTTGCTTTATTCAAAATAAGAAAATATTATGCACATTTCTTTTTTCTCTGTACTTAAATTTAAAGTGTAATAGCTAATGTGTGGGTGCTCTTGCTAAAATTCTCAAATGGAAACCTCTAGAATAAAAAAAATCAAATACTTTGTAAATCCCTACTAATATTTATGAAAGAACTCTATATTTTTTGCAAAGTTACTTAGAATGGAGGTGTATATATAAGCACTAGTAACAGTTTTTATCGGAAAAGGTGCATCTGTCAACCACTGTAACCTAATACATGAGTTTCCAATAAAGTATAATTTATTTTTGAATTTGTGAACATATCTTCTTGACATTTCAATATTTTAATGTTTAGATACATGTCATATTTTGTTAAAACGTATTAATTGGGTACAGAGCATACACATTGTGAGCATTGGGAGGGTGCCTCAGTCCCCCTGCCCTGAGTTTAAAACACCTTAAACAGGCTTCTTCTTTCTACAATACAACATAATGCAATTCTTTTACTTCCACTCCTTCCCAAAAGAGCTTTGTCCTCCTCCTCCTCCTCTATGCTAAAACAATGTCACATTATTACCTTCACATTTCTTTGGATAAAAGTAAACATATTAAATATTTATTATTTACTTATTGCAGATGTTACCATCATTGCTTCCCGCAGCTATAAATAATAAATATTTTACAAATAATGCACCACATACATTTGAAAATTGACTTATATCTGCAGACATATCTAATGATTACAGAAAAGAAAATTTTGTGTAAATCAGTTGAGAAATAAGAAAGTTATATGTTCATTTTAACATGAGAATCTAGCATGTTTTATTACACATGTATATGTTTACAGCAGCCAATGAAGCATCTGTTTGTTTATATCTGTATTTTAAGGGGACAACTATATGCTTCCCTAAGGGATTTGAGCAACACAGACATAGTTCCCAGCTGACTGGCCAGTTTTTTGAATATCTTCCAAGGTCAGCTTTTAAAAGGATCTTTATCCTCTATTGTAAATAAACTACATGTATGGTATTTCTGAGAAATCATTCTGTGTTGGGTGTCACTCATGAGCACCCTCTGCAGGTTACACTATGAAAACCTGAAGAATTAAACCAAGCCAGTCAAACCTCTAATACTTCAGCTAACAAAAAACCTTGCACCAAAAGATTTTTGAAAGAAAGAACAATAAACCTTTTAATTACTACATTTCTAATTTTGGGATCAGAGCAGAGCTCCACAGCTTAAAGAATAGTCTAATAATTAAAAGTCAAGATGTTCTTCTTACAACATATTGTTTACCTATAACAGTACACAACCCTTCAGTGACTTTATTTACTATGGCCCTAATCAGTGAAGTAGAAAATAACTCAATACTCCGGTGATACGACTGGGGGCAAGAAAGCCTTTAAATAAGGCATCCTCAGCAAGCTAAAAACAATGATCTCCATCAAGCTAGGGACACAGCCCCAGCCATAATTTGATATTTGCTTTCTTTTCTTGATTTAGATGCTGCAAGTTTGGTTAAAAAAAAACACTTTGAAATTTATATTTAGCAAAATAAACAGACAAAATGCTGTGAAAAGGACTGGGATGTCACAGGTTACTCAGTTTAATGATAAAGGTGTAACCCTAGGCTGGTACAATACAAGTGTGATCTGTTTCAGGGCTGACCCAGAAATGATGATGACCATTCATTCTGCAGGGCTTTTAAAGGTAATAGACTAGAGGGTTTGGGGTAGGAAATAAGGCTTTACAGTGATGTCATGGCTCTTCCGGTAGGTCAATTTCTTTGTGACTGAATACGGAATTGGAACAGAGGTAAGATGCTGTGCAAACTTCAGATCCTCTCATATGCAATGCACCTTGGACCAAGTAAGAGACACACAAACCTTATGCTTGTGACAATATATAAACTGAAAAACGGAAATTTAAAGTAATTTGCAAGTAAGAATTCCACTGTACTCTGTATACTTAACAAACAGATAGCGACCTTATAAACCTATAAGCTTATAAACATATACTTACTATATGTACTGTTTATTTATTTATGGTTATACTTATACATATAACATTCTCAAATGCAGTCAATTCAATTCATGTTTGAGAGGCCCACAATCTATTCTAGTGGTATTAAGCACTGTAATGATTCTGTTTTTGTTTTAATTTTTTATAATTTCTATAATGTTCCAACGAGGTTGTTAAGCACTTTCCAGTGTTTTGTTTTTTAAAATTTTATACAGAATTTAATTCTACAGATAGTTTACCATTTTGCCTTTGCCTTGATATGATTGATTTTTGTCTTTATTTGCATGTGCTATGGTTTAGCCAGAGATTTGTGCCTGGCTAATGTAAATTCTGACCTGATTTGTTGTTTTTACTGTGTTTGTTAAATATATATTTTGCTTATTATGTGTTTGTCTTTGTGTTTTGAATATTGTTTTGTGGTGCTCCAGCTGTCATGTACATGTTGGCCCTGCCTTTACAGGTCTTACCCACAAAATAGAAGGTATGCAACTTAAAACACTAAACCATAAATATACGTAATACAAATATATTAAATAAACAAAACAATATTAAAAAAGAAAGATAAAAACATAATAGCATAATATAAAAAATAATATTTAACAAAACATAAAACTAACAACTTAAATAAGAATTTACATGAGCCAGGGCCAAAACTTTTGCTAAACCATAACAGCATGATGTTTGCCATTACATGACATGTTTACCGCTACTCGTGATGAATTTGTTCTTCTGGTATAAATATGGTGGCAATTTTGGAGCTCAGTATCCCTCAGTGGTTATCAATATCTCTGTTTAGTGGTAGTTAGCTCTCTCATAAGTACGCCTAGTGCTACAATTTGATTTGAAGTTTTGACTTTGTTGTTTGACTTCTGAACAATGGCCCATTCCGGAAAACAATCTTTTTCTCTTGATCATCTTCTGATCATTATTTATTCTTACAGTAATTCTCAGATGCAGCATATTCCCTACAACAGGCGCAGAGCACGAAACAGCCATAGAAAGAGTGTCTGTCCATTACAAGGCCAACTTTTGCACAAACTCATATTCACACAATGTCAATTTAGAATTACTAATTAACCTAAAAAGCATATGTTCTGGGGATTTGATATGAAAATGAGAGGACCAGTAGAAAATGCCAACTCCACATGAACATCAACTGGGTGTGGAATTCAAACCATGGATGCTGGATCTGTGAGGTGACTATATAGTAGTAGTAGTAGCATTAGTGATAGTGGTTTTCACATTTACAGAGTACAGTGCAGTGACAGTTCAACGTGCCTCCATGTTTTTATCAAACTACTCATCCACCTACTGATTTCCTAAAGCTGCTTTATTTAATGATGTAGGGAGCCCAATATGTTTGTTCTCTTATACTACCAGTGAATTGTTTTAGAATGCTTCAGTTTTTCATCAGAATTAATCAGTTGAAATGTACTGATTGACCTAAAATAGTAAAAAGTTAAGCAGGACTAAGCTTGCTGAGAGGAGCAGAGGTGGAAGACAGTGATAGAGAGAGAAAGAGAGAAGATAAAATATTGCTGTGGGCTGCTTTGTGAATTGTAACTGTGCTTAGTGCTGTGGGAAACACTTTTTCCTACTGAATCAGAGCACTTCTTTTCTGGCACTTGTTTCCAAAGCCTGTTTGTGTCAGGTGCTTGGGGAGCTGGACTGCCCCCTCGTGGCCACAAGTGGCATTGTCGGCAGGATTCTTGACCGTTTCCTGGCAAGGACCTGTGCTTTAACATTCTTGTGGCCAAAACACTCCAACACTACTGTGCTGTGGCAATGGGCAAGTTACATGAGAGAGAACAGGAATAAGTTTGCTGAAGGAAACTGTACCTGGAAGAAAAGGGGCTAGACACAGTGGGAGATATAGTGGGAAAGTACAGAGGAATCAGATGTGCTGCAGAAACATCAGCAGACAAGCTGACACAGTGAGTGGAATGGCCAGCCAGGAGAGACAAGCACAGGGCAGCAAGAACCAAGGCAAATAATGTTCTGTACTCAGGGAACACATGTCCTAGGACTGTTTAGTGGGTGCCCTTTGCTCTTGCCTTACAGATAACAAATACCCAGACATCAGTCTGAAGGCATATTGCATTCTCAGACAAGACAATGACGGAGCTCGCTTGGACTATATGAGCAATGAGGACCTTTACCCCGCTGTTAGCTGAGGAGGGTCAGGAGACCCACCCAAAAGAAACCTGGGAAGGCTGGAGCGATCTGAGGCCCTCGCACTTCCTGGTGCCCAATGCAATGGACGGGAATCTGCAGAGGGAAGGGGAGGGAAAGCATTGAATGTCTGAGCCGACTCCTCGAGGGACGAGGGGGAGTTACGGGAGGGATTTCAGATCCCCGCCGATAAACTGGCCCATTTGGAACCAACGAGACAGGTAAGTTACTGCGCTGGCTCCTCTTTTCTCAAACCTCCAGGATACCCGACAGAGCATGTGCAGGAAAAGCCCATACTGTCTGTCTCACAGCCTGTGGACAGGAATGCCCAAAGCCTGAACCTGTTGTCAGCCGAAGTGACTAGCTGTTGGTTGGACTTGCAGGAGCTTGAGAAGGCTCTATAACCTGTGTGAGCTTTGTTACAGGTGCTCAAGCTTCTGTTGAGAATGATCAGGGAAGTGGAGAAGATGGCCAAGGGATCACTGAAGACCCTGGAGGAGTATGTTGAGGGGCTTGGCCTGGGACACTCCATAAAGGTAGATACAGAGCAAAGTGGCCTCAGAAATTAATATTGTCGCGTGACAAGTAGCCTCAATCCCCACAGTTGACAGGGGAGTGATAACTGACCGTCCAGCTTCCCGTCAAGAACACACCGAGGGCGAAGCTCGTAGAGGAGGAGAAAGCCAGAGCGCGGGATGAAATGGGTTGGCTTATTAGTGCAGATGTCCGGGCTGTCCAGCCTCCCACCAATCTGGCGGTAGTCACATTTAAAGTGAAAGATGTCCAAACAGCACATGGGTCTATCTTTGTTGCACCTCAGAGTAATGGAGATCTGCAGGAGAAAGACTGGGTCTCCTGATGGTCTAGCATGTGAGCCCATGCTTGCTTTGCATACCGATGACTCAAAGGGCTGAGTCAATGTGTATGGAGCCCAGGGGGAAGGCGGAGTCTCTGGCCTGCTGCAGGCTGCTGGGACATCACTGGAGACAGTGGACCTATAAAAGCCACGGTCAGGCTGGGAGACCGTATCAATGTGACATCGCCTCATCTGATTTTTTTTTTTATTACAGACAGGAATCGGGAACCAGCTGACTGTGACAAGCCCTAGCGAAGAACAATAACCCTTGCGGAATAAGAAGTTGAGGCAGAAATGTCAGGGCCTACAAAAAGAGAACAAAAAATTATGTCAGTTGTCTTGTGGGGTGTGCTCCTCCATTCTAAAGGAAGTGGAAACTGGGTTAGTGTTTCAGTCAGAGAAAATATCTTTTCCATATTTTTCCTCATTCCAACACCCATGAGACATTCACAAAGCTTGCATGTGTGACAATTTACTATAAGGATAACTCCTTTACTTAAATTTCAAAAATAAACAATCTGATTATCATACTGACAAGAGACATGTACATTAAATTAAAGTCATAACTCTAATCAACATACTGTATGATGTTTGAATCACTTGGTGATGTATTGATTAATGAGGATGTCTCATAGGTCTGACAGACTAGGTTTTAAAATGAATTTCAGTATGTACATAAATGTGCTGACACTTACTACACTATGATATTTAAATGTCAGATATGGTGTTTGCAAGTCTTGGTACTGGGGCCTTTACTGTTTTCACGTGACATGCCTCCTTTGTGAACTATAATTAGAAAACATAACATTCATTTTCACTCCTTATGCACACAATACCCAGCTATACCTTTATTTTAGACCAAATAATGTTCCTGTCTTTAATTAATTGTGTCACTGAATGAAAGTAGTGGATGGATGATAACTTTTTGTCTCTGAATACAGAGAAAACAGAAATACTACTTATTGTTGTTAATGATGTATACTGCAACAATATTTTTATTTTAACTCAGTTGGTTTAAACTTTAGTTTTCACTGAATCTGCTCACAAATTAGGCAGCATCTTTGATGCCAGCAAGTCTTTTAAAACCTATTTTCTCCAACTTAAAAATATTGGAAAATGATTTATGTATACAGTATGATTTATGTATACAGTATGGAGGATGCATTTATTTCTAGTAGAATCGACTACTATAATATATTATTCACAGTTAATTCCCAAGAATTGTTACAAGAATGAGAAAGTATGACCATATAACTCCAATTCTTTAGTCATTACAATAGCTTCCAGCTAAGGTAAGGGCTGATTTCAAAATTATTCCTATTGCATAAAAGCTTTAAATAGTCAATGTATCAGAATTTATAATTGCTCACAAACTGGCATGTGCATTAGGATCTGAAGATGCTGGACTACTAAAGATTCCAAGGATTAACAAAATAACTTTACAACAACAAAAAACATTTATTTATATAGCACATTTTCATACAAAAAGTAGCTCAAAGTGCTTTACATAATGAAGAATAGAAAAATAAAAGACACAGTACAGGACCCAAAGCTGTAGAATGATCCACCTGCTTTTATAAGAGGTGCCCCATTGGTCTCAGCTTTTAAATCCAGACAGCATACCCTAATTAGTGTTACTTATTAGCTGCGCATGTTCTATTCCTGTTTTTCAGTCATTTGTATAAACTGTATCAAAAAGAATTGAACCTAACCAGAATTCTGCTTTATTCAAGATAAACAATGTTCTGAAATGGCATACTATCAAGAGTTGATTCCTATGTTACTAACGCCCAATGCTGTTAGACTAAGCAGGTCAAAACAATTGATAATAAGATTTTGCAAACCATGTACAGCATGTCAGTGTCCATTAATCACCTAATACCCTCAATTTAAATAGTAAACCTTAAGGGTCAGAGTCATACTGTACATTTCAATGAGCTCCAACATGGAGGCAGTAAGTAGGAGTGCTACAGAGCCACACATTTCAATGAGCTCCAACATGGGTGTAGTAACTGGGAGTGCTACAGTAAATCGATGTCATGTTAATCCACCGCAATCAGCAATTTAGGTAGAAAGTCATAGGTACAATTAAGAAGCATTTTGTTGGACTGTTGGTGCACACTTTTGCTATTTCTATTATAATAAAATATTGTCAAAGACATTTTCCCGAGTTTAGAAATGCATTGAGCGCTTTCTGGTACCATCAGGTGTAGGGATGGAGCTAAACCTGAATTGGGAGCCAGTTCATTACATCCACTTTCAGTACTCCATTGCAGTTTTAATTATGTTCTCACAGGATTGTCAATTTGGGACTACATTGTTGCTGGCTCACTAAAGTCCACTTTAATAAATGATAATGCATATTGTTAATGATGCTATATAAAGAAGGATGGATTGATTTTTGGAAATCTCATACACTTGTGAATTTTACTTCTAACCCCACCAATAGCCAGTAATCAACTCAGTGCACTTTGACAAATAATACATGCTAATCATGGTGATAGACAGTGGGCATATGTTATATAATTAGGTCAGACATGCAAGAAGAAACTTCAGTGTATCATGTAAATATGACAATAAACATCAACATGAATATCAAATGGATAATGCATGTTTAAGCAGTTATCACTTGCTAACGTTGCAACAAAGGTGAATAGTAACTTCATATAGTAACTCAATGACTCTTACAAATGGCTGATACTCATTTCAAAAGTGAAAAACAAGTCAGATTGATCACTTTATATGTTGGGATATACATTATTTTAAACACTTATGAGTGGATTCATCATTGTTTATTTTTGATCCATTCATTAAACACTCTTAATCTAATCTATAATGGTAGGACACCAAAAGCAGCTTTGAGTGAATTTAAGGTCCTCCAAGGATGGTGTAGTTATCCATCAAAGGTCATGTTCAATTACACCACTGCAGCTTACAGGCATTGAATAACTTGACCTAAATATCATTGTAATTTAGCAGGACAAGTAGACTACATGAAGAAGAAGAAAAACAAAATAAACAAACCATTGTTGATTATGTTGTACTAAATCTGCACAGACGACTTGTAGGTCACTTTTCAAAACTGGTCTCCTGGAGCTTTG
The DNA here is from genome assembly GCF_016835505.1 of Polypterus senegalus. Lineage (NCBI taxonomy): Eukaryota > Metazoa > Chordata > Cladistia > Polypteriformes > Polypteridae > Polypterus > Polypterus senegalus. The sequence goes on along the minus strand of NC_053167.1, from coordinate 98,898,554 downwards.
GGACAGCATGGCTAACCTCTGCACTATTGTACTTACCCATAAATCCATTAACCATAAATCCACACTAGTTTTATTAAACACAACAATGTACGTTACATGAAGGTCTGTACTGTTCACTTCACAACAGTTGAAAAATATTTTTAACCCAGTGTAACATGCTAATCTTCCTTTTTTTAAATAATTATATCATTATATTCATTTTAGCATCCTCTCATATTGCATATGGCCAGTTGGTCCATTTGCTTTCTTTATCCACACCCTCACAATTCCTGAAAGCACTTCAGTAGCAGTTTCCTCAGGCAGGATTGTCTGTTTCTTCAAAAGCCTCTCCCATTATGCACCTCTCTGTGTTGGGGACAGAGGTATTTCTACATGAATTGCTTCATATACTCCTCTCACTGCAGGTTGTAATCACCAGTCATCCTTTAATCATTTCCTTTAGTGGCTTTATGGATTGAAATTCTAACAGCCCAGTTGTTGATAACCTTAACAAACTGTTGAGAGAAGAAAAAAAAAAACAAGAAAAAAATAAACAGGGTGTGTCGTGGTAGCCCCTGACAACATACTTGCAGGGATATCTTAGTTACACTATTTTCGGTGTATCGCTGGTTAATACTGTTTCTTGATTTCAATATGTAGTATTATTATATGACCAGGATGGGCACTTTGGATCACTAATAACAGACCCAACACTTATATACTGTAGCATGTCTTGATGAGCACTAGTTACTAAATGGACTTGGACAGCATACAGGCTTGGGCAGATTTGTTGCAGATGAAATTTAATGTTTGTAAATATAAAGTATTACACATAGGAAGTAAAAATGTTAGGTTTGAATACACAATGGGCGGTCGGAAAATCGAGAGTACACCTTATATGAAGGATTTAGGAGTCATAGCTATCGACTTCCCGAAAGTGTTCAGAAGCCATTAAGAAGGCTAACAGAATGTTAGGTTATATAGTATGATGTGTGGAGTACAAGTGCAAAGAGGTTATGCTCAACCTGTATAATGCACTGGTAAGGCCTCATCTTGAGTACTGTGTGCAGTTTTGGTCTCCAGGCTACAAAAAGGACATAGCAGCGCTAGAAAAGGTCCAGAGAAGAGCGACTAGGCTGATTCCAAGGCTACATGGGTTGAATTATGAGGAAAGATTAAAAGAGCTGAGCCTATACAGTTTAATCAAAAGAAGATTAAGAGGTGACATGATTAAAGTGTTTAAAATTATGAAGGGAATTAGTACAGTGGATCGAGACTGTTATTTTAAAATGAGTTCATCAAGAAGACATGGACACAGTTGGAAACTTGTTAAGGGTAAATTTCCCACAAACATTAGGAAGTTTTTCTTTACACATAGAACGATATACACTTGGAATAAGCTACCAAGTAGTGTGGTAGACAGTTAAGACGTTAGGGATTTTCAAAACTCAACTGAATGTTTTTTTGGAAGAAATAAGTGAATAGGATTAGCGAGCTTTGTTGGGCTGAATGGCCTGTTCTCGTCTAGCGTGTTTTAATTGAAATCACATAAAGAGAATTATACTCAAATTGTTAAAATTACTAAGAATCAGAAAAAAATACATATGTATCAGACACAACTAATATTGATTTTGCCATTTGATTTAACTGATGAGATTTTCTCTTGAGTTAATTTTACTGCAGTTTAGAAGCTGCGTTCATATAATGTGTGATTGTACAATTATAATCGGAAATGAAAAATGCACACTGCACTCTGGTTTTTCTCCCACATCTAAACAACATGTGCTTTGGAGTTTCTGTGCAGCACAATATACCTTTATTAATGACTAACATGTTAATGATGAAATATTAGGTTATATTTCACTTATTAATCGGGACGCAAGGCGTGAAAACATGTCTATCCTGGAAAAAATGGAATGTCTGGTCACTTAAATATTCATCATATTTAAATTTAAAGCAAAAGATTAAATTCACATTCACATTAATTGAAAAACAGAAATTACTGTGTGGATTAAAAAACGCATCGTTATACAAAAACAACAACATTTATTTATATAGCACAGTTTCATACAAATAATGTAGCTCAAATTGCTTTACATGATGAAGAAAAGAGAATTAAAAAACAAAGTAAGAATTAGAATAAGACAACACTAATTAGCAGAGAATAAGAGTAAGAACCGATGGCCAGGAAGGACAGAAAAAACAAAAAAAACTCCAGATGGCTAGAGAGAAAAAATAAAATCTGCAGGGGTTCCAGGCCACGGGACCGCCCAGTCCCATCTCAGCATTCTACCTAACATAAATGAAACAGTCCTCTTTTTGTTTAGGGTTCTCTTGGAAGGACTTGATGATGAAGGTCATGTAGACTTCTGGCTTTTAATCCATCAATGTAGGATATCACAGTACTTTGATTAGGTGGTGATGGTGCAGATCGCAACCACAGAAAACTGTGAAAAGAAACAGAAAAGAGAGTAGGGGTCAGTACAGATTTTAGAGCCATCATGAATATTCATGAATATTATATAATGAATTGAATACACAGAATATCAGGATTAGGAAAAGGTGAAGCCATGTTAAAGTAATGTGTTTTTAGCAGTTTTTTTTAAAGTGCTCCACTGTATCAGCCTGGCGAATTCCTATTGACAGGGTATTCCAGATTTTAGGTGCATAACATCTGAATGCTGCCTCACCACTTCTTTTAAGTTTTGCTCTTAGAATTCTAAGCAGACACACATTTGAGGATCTAAGGTTACGATTTGGAATATAAGGTGTCAGACATTCTGATATATAAAATGGAGCGAGATTATTTAAGGTTTTGTAAACCATAAGCAGCATTTTAAAGTCAATTCTGAATGACAGAGGTAAAACCATTGTAGTGACATCAAAACTGGAGAAATGTGTTCGGATTTTCTTTTCCTAGTTAGGATTCTAGCATCTGCATTCTGCACTAGTTGCAAACGATTTATGTCTTTTTTGGGTAGTCCTGAGAGAAGTGCGTTACAGTAATCAAGACAACTGAAAACAAAAGCGTGAACTAATTTCTCAGCATCTTTCAATGATATAAGAGGTCTAACTTTTGCAACGTTTCTTAAGTGAAAGAATGCTGTCCTAGTGGTCTGATTAATATGCGATTTAAAATTTAGGTTTCAGTCAACATTTACCCCTAAATTCTTTACCTCCGTCTTGACTTTTAATCCTAATGCATCAAGTTTATTTCTAATAATCTCATTGTCTCCATTATTGCCAATCACTAAAATTTCTGTTTTCTCTTTATTTAGCTTGAGAAAATTACTATTCATCCAATTAGAAACACAAGTAGTGAATTTACAGCGTCTGGGTCATCAGGTGCTATTGATAAATACAGCTGTGTGTCATCAGCATAGCTGTGGTAACTCACGTTGTGCCTCGAGATAATCAGACCTAATGGAAGCACGTAGATTAAGAAGAGCAGTGGACCAGGATAGAGCGTCTTTGAGTTGTAATTACCACAACTGACAAAGAATTTTCTACCTGCCAGGTAGGATTCAAACCAATTTAAGACACTGCCAGAGTGGCCCATCCATTGACTAAGGCGATTTCTAAGAATGTTGTAGTTATAGTAAAATGACACAGAGAACAATATTATAAAAGAAAAGAAATTTTATATATACTGTAAAAGAAGTAACCAAAAAAAAGAAACTGAACATAATATTGCACATTCTAAATGCATTCACTGGCGTTCTTTTATCCAAGTAATCTTTTGTTGCAGCAATAAAACGTCGCTTCAGAACACCCAAACCGCTACATCTATACTAATAAAAGGCAAAGCCCTCACTGACTGACTGACTGACTCATCACTAATTCTCGAACTTCCCGTGTAGGTAGAAGGCTGGCAGGCTCATTCCTTACAGCTTACTTACAAAAGTTAAGCAGGTTTCATTTCAAAATTCTAAGCGTAACGGTCATAACTGGAACCTACTTACGAACATATATACGGCCATAGCCTGCAGCTCGGTCGCCGTGTGAGGCGGAGTTGCGTCCCTCATCGTCACGCCTCCCACGTAATTGAGTGCCTGCCCATATAAGGCCATCCGTCAGCAGCTATCCAATAGACACGCTGCCGCAAAATATTCGCGGGTGAAGGACTGTGCTTATGCAAACGAAGATGAGATGGTCAGGGATAGGCTAGTGTTTGGCACAAACTCAGCAAAAGTGCGAGAGAAACTTTTAAGTGCCGCGTCTTAGCTAACATTAAATAAAGCTGTGGACATCGCAAGATCGCACAACATAGCACAAGCACAGCTGAGAACCTTCGATGCATGTACTCCGTGTGGCTCACGTGAACTGACTTTGCAGGACTGGGAAAGGTAAACCCATGCATGCAGTGTGTGATGTCTCAGATAAAGAGGAAGACGAGCTGTTTATTGATGCAGTAGGAAACGAACAACCCTCTGACACTGAACAAGCCTTTGTACAAATATCAATAGGAAAGCAAGGTGTAAAGCTTAAGTTTAAATTACGTTCATAGACACGCTGCCACTAAATATTCGCAGACAAATCCACAACTTAATACCGGGAATGCCTGTTAAACATCTTAGATTCACGAGTACCGATTTGGGTAGTGATCACTTCGATGAATGAAACCTGTTCAAAAAACGCATTACACAATTGAGAAGGCAGCAAAAGAATAACGGCAGTGACGCATACAAGCATATTCATAAGTGCAGCTACTGCGGAAACAAAGCACGGTGTAAACCTTAAGTTTAAATTAAGTTCATAGACAGGCTGCCGCTGGCGTTTGTCATGCCTAAGATGAATACCATATTCGCGAGATACAAGTTTAATGAGAAGACGCAGGGTATAAACGAGACTTTTGATCACTTTGTAACAGAGTTAAAATTGCTGGTGAAGGACTGTGCTTATGCAAACAAATAGGAAAGCAGGGTGTAAAGCTTAACTTTAAATTACGTTCATAGACACGCTGCGCTGGCGTTTGTCATGCCTAAGACGAATTCGATATTCGCGTGATACAAGTTTAATGAGAAGACGCAGGGTATAAATGAGACTTTTCATCACTTTGTAACGGAGTTAAAATTGCTGGTGAAGGACTGTGCTTATGCAAACGAAGATGAGATGGTCAGGGATAGAATAGTGTTTGGCACAAACTCAGCAAAAGTGCGAGAGAAACTTTTACATGCCGGGTCTGAGCTAACATTAAATAAAGCCGTGGACATCGCGAGATCGCACGAGATAGCACAAGCACAGCTGAGAAGCTTCGATGCATGTACTCCGGCTCACGTGAACTGCCTTTGCAGGATTTGAAAAGGTAAACCCATGCATGCAGTGTGTGATGTCTCAGATAAAGAGGAGGACGAGCTGTTTATTGATGCAGTAAGAAAGGAACAACCTTCTGACACTGAACAAGCCTTTGTACAAATATCAATAGGAAAGCAAGGTGTAAAGCTTAAGTTTAAATTAAGTTCATAGACACGCTACCACTAAATATTCGCAGGCAAATCCACAACTTGATACCAGGAATGCCTATTAAACATCTTAGATTCACGAGTGCCAATTTGGGTAGTGAACACTTTGATGAATGAAACCTGTTATCTTTACAGAGGTTGACAAACACGGAATATAACTTGAACACAACACATCCTCCAAATACGAACCTGATTGAAAGAAATAATGATACTCAAATCCTTGATGACAGCAACACACATAACAGTAACAAAACAATTACATTGACAATCATGTTACATTATTTTTAAAATGTTTCCTTTTCTTTTTCATAACTTCTTTAACACACTAGTTCTTTGCTAGTAATCAATAAAAATGACACTTTGAATATAACTGTTATGTATATTAGGTAAATGCCAAATTGTCTTTCACAAATCACAATTCGCGTTATGCCCACTCTAAGACCTTTAAAACAATGTGCAAAAGCCACCCAATTTCTGCATATGCCACTATCATTTTTTAATCTAGGAACAGGTATACATTTCACATAAAAGATCTCATCGTTTTAAATGAACAAATTAAGAAAATTAACTCATAACATAGCAGGCACATTCGAAGACTTACGTTAAATGATTTAAATCTATAGCTTTTTAAAGTTATGTTGTGAAGTAGGACTTTATGGAGAGCATGAAAACAACACTCAAAAAAAGATACGAGGGAAGCTAAGAGGCAGTTAGAGAAATATGGTACAAACAGCGAAAGATGTTGCAAATATATTCTTTTCAGTATTTTCATGGTAAAAGAGCAGCCAAGCAGTGTTTTAGGAACACCAAGAATGGGTTAAGATATAAAGAGAGTGAAATTTTGAATGCTCTAAAAATACATTTTTGTGATGTTTTCACATGTGAACAGATGCATAATCCACAAGCAATCAGAGGGGCTAAGGAGATACTTGATTGGATTGGATTGGAAATTGTAGAGAGAGAAGTATTGTTTAAATTAAATAGGCTGATATCTAACAGATCACCAGGACTAGATAACATTTACACAACAGAATACTACAGTGAATGCATATAATAAAGCTTTAATGCATATTTTTTGAAAGTCACGGTACCCTGGGGAAAGTCCTACCAACTGGAAAATATGATCCTGTAAAATATAAAGGACTAGCAGGAGGACACAGCATTGCCCGGGAATCTATAACCAGTGAATTTCACAAATGAAAGAAACAGAACATAGAAATAGAAAAAAACAGTTTTGTGATTCACATTTCATTGTAAGTTGCTCCACTCTGGATTCTGTCTGCTGTGGTGTTTCAGACGCCTTTGAAATAGACTTTCTTGTGGCATCTGAAATGGACCTTCCAATTCTATGTCTTTTTTTCAGTGGCATAGGTATATTAGGGAAAAGCAGGATAATTATAATGTGTTACATGGTATTACGTACAGAATAAGCACCACAGTGAGATGAATTTACATTATTTACAATATGTCGGAAAGCGAATAAATAGCACCAGTCAGTCAGAAAGAGCAACACTGAAATCGTACTGTGAGTCAGAAAGTGAGCAAATAGCACCACAAATACGGAAAGTCAGTGAGAAAGAGTAGCTCTGAAACTGTAGTGGCAAAAATGGCGGGGAGGGGTGCTCTGTTTCTAAGGAGCGTCTGTGTTGAACTGTGTTGCCAGAATGGATGTTGGCAATGGTAACTACAGAGAGAAGTGACATACAACCGGTGCTGCGTTTGGGGAAAATGGCGGGGGAAGGATGCTGTCTTTTTAAGGCAAGTCTCTGTTCAAACGTACTTGCATATAACGGACGTTGGCGAATGAAATACAGCACTATCAGTACGTGTGGGAGTGTGACATGCGGATACGCGGGTGTGTCAGCCGGTCACGCGCACTGGGTCGTTCACGTTTTACATCCATACGGCAGTTCCCCTTCACCCGATCAAAGTAGTCGGCCTTCTCATACTTGAACATTTCCGCCATCTCTTGGCAGTTTAAAGAAACATGGGTAAAGAGCGACGCACAGGGACCAAACATGTCGCTAGATGGTGCCGCCGTTAACGTCTGTTGCAACGTGCGGCCATCTTGTCGATGATAAGTACGGGGACGTGTGCTGAACGTTGTGTCAGTGAAAAGGTGCCCTGCGCTTCACAACGAACATTTTTTCCAACCAAACATACCCCCATGACCACCTCCTGGTCACAAAGGAGCCCCATCCCCAGTTTGGTGGCGATCGGACGTCTGGTGCAGATTTGTATAGTGGACAAACAAACATGCATACTGTAAATACATCAACTCTGCTTTATATATTAGATGACTGGGCAGATCCAAGTAACTATAGGACATTATGTTTAAAGTGTATCACTCACTGATAAGTTAACTGAAACAATTATTAAGGAAGAGGTTGAGCTGCACATAAAAAAACAAGAGTGTTAGAGAGCAGTCAGCATGTATCCAGATAGGGGAGTTTGTGCTTTGCTGTATTTTTTTTCTTCTCTCTCCTTTCTTTTCGATCACAATCTGTTTTTTTATATTTGACCTGGCCTCCTATGCTCTGATGGCTATCAGACTTACTTTTAAGCTTTGACACTGTATACTCTGTCCCTCTCTTTTTACTGAATATACATTATTCAGGTGGCCTTTGCTGCCTTCCATACACCTGCTGTATATATGCATACTACTTGCTGTTCCTGTGCATTTTCAAATTTAGGCGACTCCCAAACTTATACAATACAAACTAGATTTTCTATTGAAACATTAATGGGGAACCCAAATTATGGTTCATGCCCAGGGCTTCTCTCCCTCTTAATTCCGCACAGTTGTCTTAAGGCTTTGTTTCCTGCCTTGCGCCCTGGGATTGACTCCAGCAGACCCCCGTGACCCTGTAGTTAGGATGTATCGGATTGAATAATGGATGTCTTAAATCTCCTTGAAATGGGTTTGAAATTTGTGTGGAGTTTGTACTTTCTCTCTGTGCCTTTATAAACTTTCCTTCGGGTTGTCCTGCCAAGTCCTAAAAATGTGGGTTAATGTAAGAATTTTTTGAGGTGATCTGGTGCCCTATAATCCATGGTGTTGCTCGAAATGCCCGCAGTGAACCTAAAAATTCAATTATTTGGAATATTCTAAGCTGAAGAGGGTATAGACCACATTTTTCTGTTATGCTAACTTCTATATTCATGTTAAGCGGGCGACAATTCACCTGGACGTTTACCAGTCCATTTCAATATTATATTCGTCGAGGAGCAAACAAGCCTCACCTAGAATTTAAAACGGTGGTGTTTGTGTTTCTAATTATAATATACTCCTTAATCAACATAATCAATTTAGAAACTTCTTTTATACTACAGTCACTGTGACAACTGCTTCGTTCAAATTTAAACACAAACAAGAGTAACATATACAGTACCAATGAGCATTACCGTAACAGAACTGATCTTGCATGCGAACCGGCAGCTACGCAAACCGCGTTAGTGGCGCTGCTTTGACGTTTCCATTAGTATCGAGGTTGAAGGTCAGTAAAAGAGAAGAGGCTCCGCCCCTTGTCCGGCTGTGAGGACAGTTGACAGCTGCTGCTTTGGATTCTGCAGGAAAAAAAGGCATACCACGCACATTTAACAAGGTACTGTTCTGCCGTACTAGAGGCAGAGAGAGAGAGAGATCATGCGTCACACGTTTAAAGACAGGTGAAGCGGCAAGCAAAAGCGTAAAGAAAATATCTGAGTGTAAACAAGGAGCTGCAAGGGGGGAACACGATGGTGGGGCAGCGGAATAAATAGCCTGCCCTTCGCGGACTGCATTCCTGACCTTGTGAGACAGGGATAAATCGGGATGGAAGGTTGTAAAAGGTCAGCTACCAGTATTATACTCAGGCGCGCATGCGCACGTTCGGAGATAGACCCCACAGGAGCTACGTGCCAGTCCGCCAGATACCTGCGCAATCTTACTCCGTCTCTCATCGATAAGTTATTTTTTGTTTAATTAGAGATCAAGTTGAATGATTGCTGCATCTGCATTGCCATCCCTGCAGAAATTTGTGATCGAACTTACGGTGAGGAAGTAACTGCTCTAATTAGAGAAGGAAGTGCAAACCTTTAAGCACAGGGAGCCGCTGTATTGCACTTATTATAAAAGCAGTTTTCATCTTCATAAATGCTTCCCTTTAAGATTTAATGCCACGGTCTTAACTGAAGTAGCTCGTTCAACTGCACTTGTGTGTCAGTCCAGATAAAATCATGATATCAGTCGTTGACATGATTGAATCTCCGCTTTTAGCATTTTTTGTCTACCTCTGCAAGGCACTTCGTGTTGGTCTAACAATAGCTGATCAGCTCTGGTTAGTTAAATTAAAGGAAAACCAAAGAAAGAATAATAAGCAAGAGTTATCAACGTTTCACGCTTGCAACTTGCAGACTAAAAAGCTCACAACTGTAATAATTTAGAGAAGTGAAGTGCAGATATTCTTGACAATTGACACCAGCCTGCAGCAGATGCCTTTTTGACACCTACACAAAGGCTATGTGAGCAAAGGGTGATTTTATTTTTGGAGTAGCAAAACAGTCAAGCAATTCTTAGGGGGTGCTCTTTTTCGGAAGATATGTTGCTATTACTCCCCTTTAGGTGATGACAGGTATAATGATTAATACGTTCACAAGCTGTATCAGTAAGGCTGTATCATATCTATCACTTTGTTGTTTGTTCTGCCTTTTTCTTTTTGCTGTCTTGACATTTCATTGGTATTTGTACGAATATATACTGCCCTTTGAATAAACTGCAACATGTAGGTTAATGGCAGAAACTTTACAGTAAACAGTGCAAGCCTTTGAAATGGCACAAATAGAAACATGCCCTTTGTTTTTTATTATTTTTTTTTTTTTGTGAAGGCGGAGACAACACCTTCAAGCAACATCCGTTTCTGCACGTGAGGAAAATCAAGGCAGTCAAAAATGGTGCCAAGCAAGCAAATTAGAGTTTTAATGCTCAATGATATGGAGAAGCTGGAAAGAGCACTCTTCAGACTGGAGCAAGGTAACCAAAAGTGTTTAAGTTACTTTAAACAGCTATATTATTTGAAACAGTATTTTAATGTGAGTAGGGGCATATAATACAAACTTTAACAATTTCATATAATTGTGTTCTTTCACCTATTTGTGTATTGATCATATTTGTATTAGTAAAGTAATGCGAGTAGTAGGTGTAATGTATTTGTTGTGCCTAGATAAAGACTATCATGTACAAAGGTTTTGTGGATTCAGCTGCAGGATTTCATGGTAGAGTGAAGTAACATTTGTTTAGTTAGCTGTATCATTGTGAAATCTTACCATTACTGGGGAAAATCCAAGGTGATTAGGAGCTATTGACAGCATCAGATCTTATTTCAAAATGATCTTAATAGCTAGCCAATTAACTTGAGCCATTCAGTTATTTCAACCAGCACACTATTTTGGATATTTGTGACTTTCTTTCCTCCAGCATTTATGAGACAAACTGGCTTAATGCACACAAATACTCATATCATTTTAAAACATATAATACGACAATACAAATGTTAGCATGACAGTTAAGCTCATTGTGAGTATTTATTTGTGTGGCAATACACATAGAGAATTTACTTTTAATAATTACCTCGCTGTTATAGAATAAATATCATATCATTTCCTAGACTGACAAATGTTATACAACCATAGCTACCACTCTATATGCATTAATTTACTGGAAATATATATATATATATATATATATATACATATGTAGTATATAAAGCACATTAATATGGTGTGCTAATATATTTCCCTTAAAACATTATGAAATATCTTACAATTATTTATTCTTACCTCGTAATTGCTTCTTATTCGTAAGCAGCGTATTGGTGAAAGGTAAAAGTAAGAAACCAGTTATATGATAATAGAATCATATTTATTCTTTAAAACTCTCTTTTACAATTAATGCACACCGAAAGTGCTTTTGTAGTGTTTTCTAGTTCATGTTTGAAGTTGGTTTCATACTGTATTTATTGTGGATTGTTGCAAGCTTAGGTTTATGTATTCAAATATCAAGAATGTATGTAACATTAGGCAGAGGTTAATTTTAGAAATTCAAATAACATTTGGTCTTTAGGATTAACACTTTGACATTTAATAAGGTACTGTTTGAATCTTGAATCTTGCTCCTGGAGTACATTTTCTGTAATTTTGTTTTGTGCTATACAGTGCAAATTTTCATACGGAATAAATAAAAGGTATTTTTTTCTATACAGTAATGAAAATGTATTTAAACCATTGAAGAATCAAATGGCACTTTTTAAAGATGTAAGATATTCTTTCCATCTAAACAAATAAAAAAATATTATTTTATAAAGCTCCTTGTATAATGAACAGCTTCCCTAAACACTTTACATATATAGAAATGCAGTACAATTGCTTACATATGCCATACTTTTGCAGTATTCACATGTTATATGACTTTTACATGGGATCACTATAATGTAGAGACAGGCTTTGAACTGACAACTTCTGTAGTTTAAACACATTAGTAGTGCTTTTAAGTCATAGACCAATAAAGTTACCCACTTGCATGCAGAAGGTGAATGTGTCTTGCTTACTTTTTAAAATTTGCATCAAACAAAGATGAAGTCAAATGCAATGTTTTCTCCAAGATTAGAGAAAATCCTTATGTTAAGCCACTATTTAAAATATAGCAAAAGTAAAAAGAATATGTTGTATTGTCTGTAGAGGAAAGACTAATAATTATGAGATATTGAGCTCATTTACCATAGCAAGTTCAAAAAATGTTTAGTTCTTTACATCAGGCATTAAAGTTCATTTGGTTTGTTTTATTGTGACAATTCATGAATGTTTGTTAAAGACATGCATATGTGGCTAAAATTATCCAGAGGTTTGTCACAAAGTTACTAAACACTTCATTTCAGAATAAGTGTTTGTAAATTGATAATGATTATTTGAAGTATATACAAATGAAACTGTTTTTTTCTTGTACATTTGGAAAAAAATAATTTGTTGTTAAGTATATTGTGGAATTTTTTACAGTAATTGTAATAATTTTTTTTATCAATTTAGAAGAAGAAGAAGAAGACAATTTGATTTGCACACATTTCAGGTCTGGTTCCTGCCTTGTGGAACTGGATAAGCAGATTTAAAAATGGACAACTGCATACTCATTATTTAGTTCTTTTGAGAGACTTATCTGCCCTATTGGTATTGGTTAGCAATAAATTGAATTGTTTTTCTTTAGTTTATACTTCAGTATTCTGCCATTAAAACTAATTTAGATGTTATAATTAGCAAGTGGGAGACAATCAGTGTAAATACTATTATAATTGGTAATTAGTGATATATATATCACTGAACTATCTTTTTTACATTCTACAAGTCATATTACTAAAATGGTAATTTATCCTAAATCTAAAAAGAATATAAATACATTTAGATTTATTTAATAATTAAATGTAAGTATAAAATAATATTTCTAACTTGTAAATAACATAATAATGTTATGTGTTTGTGTTGATCCTTATCATAGTGGTTTTGAATTTTTTTGTGTTATTTGTTGCAAATTAAGGTAAATACATTTTTGTTTTCTTTTGGTTCTCTTTCCATATAAAGGTTTCGAGCTCCAGTTCAGGTTAGGTCCAACACTACAAGGGAAAGCAGTGAAGGTGTATACTAATTTTCCAGCACCAGGAGAGAAGTTTGATCGCCATAAATTTAGGGTGTTAGACTGGTTTAACCCAACTGGCAGGGAAGATGATTCTGATAAATTCTGCAAGCTAGATCTGCAAATAGCTGGATCATTTGAGTATTATTTTGGCTATGGGTAAGTGTCTTTAGGAACTATACAGCAGTTCTTGTTGACTTGGTAGTATTTTGTCTCATTGTTTTTCTTCCTTTCTATGCCTTTGTTGAATTAAATCTAAAATAAATGAACATTATGATCACTTTTTTTCAATAGGAGAAAATTATAATTTTTTTCTTTAAAGAACATTATATTCTGAAATTTAGCAGGAAATGTTATTAGATTATTAGATATGATTTTATGCTATCTTTTTACACATTTTGCAGTCTTCATTTTTAAAGTTAACGACTAATTTTGGCATAGGCAATATCCAATTCCATTGCTTATAAATAAGGGACCATATAGTAATTCCTAACATGAATGTCATAAACATGAATTGTAAACAGTATAATGCGTTTTTCTTCATTTGTTGCCATTGTGGTGAGAAGAGACTGTGTACAGTGTGTAGCTATGTCTGAGGAGCTTGGGCTACTATTGGAGGAGTGTGTTTGTAACTGCTGTTCAACTTTTCTTGAACTGGCTGATTGGTAAACATATTCACAGCAATTGACTATTACCCCAGTCACTTTCATTTTTTGTTGTGCACCGTATTTGATATTTACACAGCCTTAAAAACTGTTGGCAGGTGATTATCGCCCCTATTGTTTTATTAAGATTTGAATTCAAGTTGCTGTAAAAACAAATAATTTTAGTGCCAATGTTCGCAATAAGTGTGGACTACATTGTTGACAAGAGAATCCAATTTAGCCCTTGCATTGGATATAATTTCTGAATTTTATTATCAGCATCAACAAATATGCAAAGTACCTATTCTGTTTTCGAAATTGTGACTACAGTACCAAGATTCAAATTTTTGACTTCTCATATCCCCACTGAATGTTGCGCAGTCACTCAGTGGGTTAAATGATGCTGCTGATTTTGCCCATGCACAGACTAAAGTGATACTTGGAGAAACCTGAAGTTACACAAATTCTCAATTTGCCTATAGAAAATCATGTTTGTAGTGAGGTTTTTAAATGTACAGATATTTCCCACCAACTCTAAGCTATTTAAACTTTTTTTTAAACAAATAAAGTTATCTTTATTATTGGTTATGAAAGGTAAGCTGTACATATTGCATAGAACACAAAATAAAAATACACACTTGGAGGATGTAAAATAGAACTGTATGCATTATTTGTGGCTCCGCCATAATGTAGGTAGATATCAACATCAGATCATTGTGACTGTTATTCTTTTCTCTGTGGTTGAATGGAGTTTGACATCTGTTCAGTAGCAAACACAAACAGGAGGAAATTTAGTAGTCTTTATAATTCTCCATCATCGTTTTAAAACAAAGCAAGCAATGACTGACTTAACCACATCACATGAACATTTTTATAATATAATTAGCATGACTATATTTCTTTTGTCATACCGAGTATCATTTTATTTAATACACATTTTGGAGTGCAATTTAGTTAGCATTGCTAAGTGCCATCTGCAGAATTGTGGCTTGTGTTGTGTGTAAATGGATTTTTTACTGTCTCTTGGATTTCCTTCTACATTCTTAAGCCTTCTAAGTCTACATTTGATCTGTATGACTTTTTGAGTATGCACTGTCAAGGATTATTTACAGGCCTCCTACAAGGATGGTCTTTGGACTCCCACATCCCTGTATTGGAATAGCAGAGCCAGAAACCATCAATTTTAAACCATTGACTAGTCTTGTAATGTTAATGTACACTGTTTATTCAAAAAAAGATGTCAGAATTGCATGAAAACTTGCATGAAACAATATTGTAGGAATGTGTTACATAGAATGCCATTTGGACCTTGTATGACTCTGTACCTTGATGTACAATCTTAAATTTAATATTGTTTTTATCAGTATGCTGCTGCTGGAGTATGTGAATTTCCCCTTGGGATTAATAATTAATAATTAATCTATCTATCTATCTATCTATCTATCTATCTATCTATAGTAGCTGCTTGTATTGCCATCCTATTAAGAATTACCTGATCTTACCTGGTTTTGAAATAATTTTTTTCTTGCTTTGCATATTTTATGATTAACTCTTTATAGAGTATATGCATTCCCTAATAATTGCACAGTTGTTATTTTATGTTACTTATGTCTAAGATTAGGAAAAAGACTTAAAAAAAAATGTTAAATTATACAGTTATTAAAATTGTATGCACTTGTTATATTTTTTTAATTTTATATTTTTGAAATTTTGTTTAAATAAACCTACTACTTACTTTCCTAAAACAAAGGAATACTGTTCAGACATTTTGTGCATATTTAGAAAAACTGAAGTATGCTTAAGAAAATATATACATAAAGAACATTCAGTTTATATTCAAATGTAAGTAATCATGTTAATTCAGTTAAGTAGTCATAAATCATTTAGCAGCTGCTGTGACTGCATATATATTCTCCCAAATGTTGATACTAAATATTTATTTTTCTTAACTGCAGAGATAAACCTAAGAGTGGTGGTGGATATATTGTGGTAGACCCTGTACTTCATGTAGGTGCAGATAACCATATTCTTCCACTGGACTGCATTTCTATTCAGACTTATTTGGCAAAGTGCTTAGGACCATTAGACGAATGGCTGGACAGACTTAGAGTTGCCAAGGAGTCAGGTAAATGTTGTTCTGTAATTTCAATGTTATCAATTCACTTTTAGAAGTGTAAGAAAGCACAACAGAGTTGGATAATTGTCTGCTTGATTAGGTTTTTAGTTGAATCTTTTGGGTATTATGTGGTGTGGAAAGAAAAGGAATAGTACTGTTTTAAAAGACCCACACCTGTTTCAATTATGCAAGATTTCACCTGTATATTATTGTTAAGTGTCTAAGCCAATAAGTTACTTAAATTAAGTCAGTATACCTTTGTATAGTGCTTTTCACTAAGTACAGTCTCAAACTTGATTCTACACATTCTTATTCTAATAATGGGGATACTTGAAACATATTGGAGTTTGAATATTGAGTTTTGTTAAAAACTCATATGTCTCCCATCTTGATAACTGTATGTTGCTTCTAATGAAGCATGCAGCATTACATGGTTTTTACATTTTTGTCTTGTCTTTACACATCACTTCTAAGAGCAGCCTAGTCATACTTTTTGGTTCAATACATTCTGTTATTACCAATTGATCAAAGAGCTTTCTGTCCAGTGAGAAAGAACAAGTTTTATAGTTTAAAATGGAAAAAATAAATTTATCCTATTGCTTAGATTTCTCAGTTAGTGTACAGTGCATCTGGAAAATATTCACAGTGCATCACTTTTTCCACATTTTGTTATGTTATAGCCTTACTCCAAAATGGATTAAATTCATTTTTTCCTCAGAAGTCTACACACAACTCCCCATAATAACAACTTGAAAAAAGTTTACTTGAGATTTTTGCAAATTTATTAAAAATAAAAAATTGAAAAGCAAACATAAGTATTCACAGCCTTTGCCATGAAGCTCAAAATTGAGCTCAGGTGCATCCTGTTTCCCTGATCATCCTTGAGATGTTTCTGCAGCTAATTCCACCTGTGGTAAATTCAGTTGATTGGACATGATTTGGAAAGGCACACACCTGTCTTATAAGGTCCCACAGTTGACAGTTCATGTCAGAGCACAAACCAAGCATTGAAGTCAAAGGAATCAGACCTGAGACAGGATTGTCTCGAGGCACAAATCTGTTACAGAAAAATTTCTGCTGCTTTGAAGGTCCCAATGAGCACAGTGGCCTCCATCATCCATAAGTGGAAGAAGTTCAAAACCACTCTTCCTAGAGCTGGCCGCCATCTAAACTGAGAGGGGAGAAGGGCCTTAGTCAGGAGGTGACCAAGAACCCGATGGTCACTCTGTCAGAGCTCCAGAGGTCCTGTGGAGAGAGGAGAACCTTCCAGAAGGACAACCATCTCTGCAGCAATCCACCAATCAGGTGAGAGTGGCCAGACGGAAGCCACTCCTTAGTAAAAGGCACATGGCAGTCCGCCTGGAGTTTGCCAAAAGGCACCTGAGGACTCTCAGACCATGAGAAACAAAATTCTCTGGTCTGATGAGACAAAGATTGAACTCTTTGGTGTGAATGCCAGGCGTCACGTTTGGAGGAAACCAGGCACCGCTCATCACCAGGCCAATACCATCCCTACAGTGAAGCATGGTGGTGGCAGCATCATGCTGTGGGGATGTTTTTCAGCGGCAGGAACTGGGAGACTAGTCAGGATAAAGGGAAAGATGACTGCAGCAATGTACAGAGACATCCTGGATGAAAACCTGCTCCAGAGCGCTCTTGACCTCAGACTGGGGCGACGGTTCATCTTTCATCATACAACGACCCTAAGCACACAGCCAAGATATCAAAGGAGTGGCTTCAGGACAACTCTGTGAATGACCTTGAGTGGCCCAGCCAGAGCCCAGACTTGAATCCGATTGAACATCTCTGGAGAGATCTTAAAATGGCTGTGCACCAGCGCTTTCCATCCAACTTGATGGAGGTTGTGAGGTGCTGCAAAGAGGAATGGGCGAAACTGGCCAAGGATAGGTGTGCCAAGCTTGTGGCATCATATTCAAAAAGACTTGAGGCTGTAATTGCTGCCAAAGGTGTATCGACAAAGGCTGTGAATACTTATGTACATGTGATTTCTCAGTTTTGTTATTTTTAATAAATTTGCTAAAACCTCAAGTAAACTTTTTTCACGTTGTCATCATGGGGTGTTGTGTGTGGAATTCTGAGGAAAAAAATGAATGTAATCAATTTTGGAATAAAGCTGTAACATAACAAAATGTGGAAAAAGTGGTGCGCTGTGAATACTTTCTTGATGCACTGTAAATACAAACATTTAAACTGATTTCTACATCTTATTAACAGTTGTGAGAATAAATGGTGTACTTTAAAAATAATTCTTTTTTAGAGATTATTAGTGTGATCAGCCATCTCCATTGGTACTCTCAGACAGTAATGTTCAGTGCAATGACAGTTATAATCACCGACAGGATCTGTATATCACAGAAGTTTTTTTTTTTTTTCAAAAAAAACTTTTAAAATGCTGCTTTATTAAGGATCTGCTTGATTTTTACTAAAACTAAGCTGTGCTAAGATAAGAGTATCTGTTGATGACTGACAAACAGTACCCATAGGGGTAAAAATATTGACAATCCATACACCCAGGACTACAACAAAGTCCAGCAGAATACCAGACATTTTGGATTTTGGTTCTTGCAGTATTTTCGTAATCAAAATCAATTTGATAAAAACAAAGGATTCAGTGCTTTATATAAAATCTTAAATGGCTTTTAAAGGCATTTGCTTATAGTGCGCCAGACTACTATGTCACCATCTCACAAGTACATACACTAACAAGCATAGTGAAATCATCAAGTCTATAAATCAAGCAAGAGTAACAATAGCGTTAGTTTTTAAACAGCTAGAGCAAGAATTGCATATACCCTCCTTTTATACCACAATATAAATTAGGTAATCATTAATGGATACTTTGTTATACTGTAGATTAAAAGAAAAAGAGAGGACAAGGGAGGCCATTTCACTACTGTTGCAAAAACAGCTACAAGTGAGCAGAATCATAATTACAAGCAACATTTTGACCAAATTTAAGAGACAACAGCTTTCCAAATATTATGGAAGGCCTTTTTCAGGTGATTAACTATGAAAATGTACAACAATACAAATAAACTTCACAGTAAAAGGATGCTGACACCTTCACCCCCCATTTATAAAGCCGGGCAACCAGAAATCATATATGAAACACCAGGTTTAGAAAACTGGTAGTTCATCACACTACAATATAGATTTACAGTTTATCTAATTCTCTACTTAGTACTGCTAATGTTAGCTTTGTGTAATCAAGACAAGTAGATGAACAAAACAACTGCCAATAGCAATTGCTTAATTTTGCCAATGCAAATAATTATTGTTAAAAAATAAATAGGATGTGCTTATGTATAGAGAAACCATGAGCATCAGCTCCTGCAAACTCTGATCGTTAGCTTTCTTCATGTCTGATGTAGCTTATTACTTCAGTACTTGAGGAACTCTCCAACAAATATGTGTTTTAAACATCCAGCACTGCAATACCCATTATTGCTTCACACCTATATTGCAAATATAGTATATGGGTTCATGAAACAATATATCATGTGTGTATTGTGTACTATGCACAGTAACTGAGGATTCCCTGTCTATTCCCTTTCTTGCATGGAGCTGTGTGAGATAATGAATTATAGCGTATGTGGTGGTTCCCACTACTGCTGCTCAACATGCTTCCCTTTTTTCATTATAGTTTTGGTAGGGATACCCTAATAATATAGAAAGCTTTCTTAAAATTGTGTTGCTGTGGCATTCCTGCTTATTATATGATTTTTAATATATCAATAGCACAGGTTATACTAGGTCTCTGTTCAGAAAAGAACTTAACTTCCGATATCCATGATTCTGCCAATTATGAAAGCAGATTTGATTATATTTTACATGTAAAAGTAAGAAACTCAGAAAAATCAGGTCTAGTGGTAGTAGTAGTAGTATTTTTATTTTTCATGTTAAGATATAAAATAATACTGTGGTGTAACATTTTATAGGTTTGAGAGTTGACATTTCATAGCTTTATTCAACTGATCAATTTTAATACCAATCAATTAAATTATAATTGAAGTGTACATATGGAAAATCAAATGTGCACTCTTCCATTAAAAATACAGTATTCATTAAATAATCAGAAATCACTATTGCATCATAATATTTGTGGAAAATGTATGTTTTATATCATTTTCCGTAAGAACCTATTGATTATCAGTTTTCTTGGCACTAATCCTTTCTTCTGTCGTTTGTTTATTGGCTAACAAAGACTAGCCACAGCCCATGTAATATGTGACTGTAGTGTTTCGGAGTTCAAAAATAAATGTGCTTGAAAGGTTGACCAAAACTGGTGTGTACACAGTTTTTCTTCTTATCATTCAAAAATGTAGAGAGCGTTCATAAAAAAAATCATGCATAGAATTCAAATATGGTACGTTGGTGCAGCAAGCCTTCTACAATCCCCATTGTAATACTTGTGCATGTTTAGATACAGTATAAAGAACCATGATTAACTGTTTAATACTGATGTTTGAAATTGTTGAATTGTTTGGAATACTTTCTAATATTTCCTGTGTTAGTAAATTACTCTAGGTTTCACCAGTAATAGATTCTTTATATTTTTGTCAAGCAAATGTTCCTTTCTTGAAAAGGTAATCATTAAAAGCTTGCTGTCAGGATCAACAAGGGAATTTAAAGTGAAACTAAATTGAAAGATGCTATATTCAAAATGTTTTTGATTAAAAATATCAAAAAGTTACAATTACAGAAAGATATTTTTAATATTTAAATATTTAATGGAATTTATTTGTTTTGTTAAATGTGTTGTTTCAGTTTTAGTACTGCCATCATTTACTAAAGAAATAAATGCATTGTTTAATTGTTTTAAATGTGCACCATTTGTTTGGTATAGTATAATTAAACTAACTATCTTGGCCCAATCTACTGTTTCCTGCCTTGTACTCAATGCTGCAGAGAAAGACTCCTGTCCTTGTAGCTCTAAACTGGAGTAAGCAAGTTTAAAATAGATGAATTATGTGTAAAGAGTACATTAAGATTCTAGCTTGCATGTGCTAATCAACAAAGGATTGTGTTGCCACTTTCAATCATATACTTTATTGCTAAACCATGAACATTTCATTCATTCACTGAACCCACTGTTTGTGGGGAGCTGGAGTCTATCCCAGCAACACTGGCCACAAGGCAGGAACCAACCATGCATGTGGCACCAGCTGTTCCCAGGGTACAGTCAAGACAGACTTTCCAGTAGAGGGCAAGTTTAGAGCAGCTTTGTAACCTAGCACACATATATATGGTATCCAAGAACAATACTCAGAGAAATGCTGCATAGTTTATGTCTTTAACATTTCAGCTGACATATTGTCATTATTTGCTCACTGTAGGTTATAATATGATACATTTCACACCACTTCAAACTCTTGGCCTGTCTCGATCCTGTTACTCATTGGCTGATCAGTTGGAATTAAATCCTGATTTTTCAAGGCCTGGAAAAAAGTACAGCTGGATAGAAGTTGGGAAATTGGTAGATAAGATGAAGAAAGAATGGAATATGCTTTGTATTACAGATGTTGTCTATAACCATACAGGTATGAAAAATTTGCCATTCTATTTAATAAGATATTTTCTAAATTTCTCTTTTTTTTTGGATTATAGAATTCAGTCTAACAGTAATTTGTAGATTAAGTAATCAATATAATGTCATAATACAGTTCAAACAGCTATTTTATGTAGAAGCCAAATTTTAAGAAAAATGTAACATCTGATTGCATTGTGTAAATGCCAAAGATGACGTGTTGGAATACAGAACGGTTAAACAAGGCCACTAAGGTTCCACATATGGCTACAGTTTACATGATAACATTTTGCTTGTCAGTTTGAAGTGTTTCATTCTAAGCATACTGTATATTGGATGAAAATTAATCCTCCAGATATTGTGGTTATCTAATTTGCAGATTTACAGATTTTACATTTGAGTTTAACTATTTAAAGTGCACACTTTGAATAAAGTAAATAAAATGAGATGTTAAAAACAGAAAAGAAAATAAAAGGTTGCAAGACTGTTTGGCGGTGACGACAGATGATGAGTCGAAAGATATAACCCTAGAAAAAGCCACGTACAACTGACCGTGGCTGTAGACTGGTTGTTAGAATTATTGTGGAGAGTAAACAGCATGTGGGTATGAGGAAGGCTGCGCTTCTGAAATTCGATTACATAAATATAATCAATAACAACCTCAAAAAGATGTTGTTCTAGAATGTCTCTAAGTAATTCCTGCAGCTTAATCCAAAAAACTCGTACTACAATATCAGGTCTGTGCTCCGGTCTTTTGGTATCGAATAGTGCATGTAGAATTTCCGGCCAAGCAGGAAGTCCGAATTTATGTACTATGGCCATGGCATCCTGCTAGTTTTTTTGCATGTATCTTGGACTTCCTGGAAATGTGGACGGTAATATGATCATTTTGCCTACACGTACGTTGTTATTTTCAGAGTTTGCTTGCAGTGCGTCTGACAGTCCTTTGTATTGTTACATACGCAAATCTTGTTGATCTAATCTGAGATAGTTGAGACGTGTGCCCTTTGTTTTAACATACGCATCTACGACGTACTGTTGGAATAGTTCGCCGCTGGAGTGCAAAATACTAAATGTATTCCTCATTGCTAATCTGTATGCGTAAAATTGGCATTGAGTAAGCCTTATTCGCTTGGCTGTTCTTTTATCGGGGACATGTTTTAAATCTTTGTGCCAGCCAATGTCTCTGTAAGGGAATAAAAGTAGATAAACCATAGGATCACAATTCATATTGAGCGTGGAAATCTGTTTACAGGAGTTGCCTATGGGACAGATGCAAATGTCCCTTTCAGCAGGCAGTTCGCCATCTTCTCCAACAAAAATCGCTGCAACATTGGTGTGACATGTCGGGGCATTGTATAGTCGTAAATCCTGCCTGGGGTTTTCCTCAAAAAGTATTCGTACAGATGCTGTTGGATTGGACTGAGCAATTTAATGCATGTGTTTGTATGATTTAGCGAAGAGTTTGATGGTTCTGAGCATGGAATCTAGCTGGAGAAGTAAATTTTCGCTGCATGCAGAGTTTGCTTTATTTTGTAAGCATACTTCAGAAGCTTGGCGAGAAATTCCATGTCAGCTGCGTGTGTGCAGGACCAGTTTTGAAGAAGAGCCGCTGGCAGCATAGGGAGGGGTTTGGAAGAGGACGAATAGGAATTGAGAAATTCCGTGTCAGCTGCGTGTGGGCGGGACCAGTTTTGAGGTGGAAGCAGGACGAACCAGAAAAGAAATACAATATATATAAGAGATTAACTCTAAGGGGCTCTGAATAGATAATAAGTTGATAAATAGGTTGTTAAATATTGACATATCCTAACATATTATCTACATAGTTATTTACATTATTTATAATTGTCAGAAAGGATGTTCTACTTTAGATTTTGGGTGAAATTTAGTTTTATGACTGTTTAATACATGTCTTGAAGTTCTTCATTTTTAACTTTTAAGTGTTTAAGCTTTATAATAACAAAGTATAACAAAGCTTCAAATCTAAAAAAGATGAAAAAATGTGAAATATGGAAGTATACAAATTACCTTATAAAATGTGAAATGCAGCATTTGGTATTCAAAGTGATTATTGACCTGGAGCTGCTGGTTTAGAATGTGTGCCAGTCTGTTGTAGGACGCAGTTATACACACACACACATCATCACAGTTGCATGTTTAAAACAGGTTGGCATGCACTTTTTTTGGATGCAAGATGAAATTTAGAACATCCATAAGAGGCTACACACAGACTGTGACCAGGAGGCAGGATCCATGAAGCAGCAGATTTACGCACTATGCCACTGTGCTGCCCTGCTTGAAATTTTTAATATTTCAAAAGAACACAATAGTTACTTGATTATTAGGTGATAGATGAGAGTGGTAGAACACAGAACCATCATTTAAATATTTTGTTTAAATATCTTGCACCCTTTTTAACATTTTTGTGTGACATTACATATTATAAAGAAGCTACTATACCACGGTGTGTGTGTGTGTCTGTGAATACCTGTATATATACTACTATAATGATAAGCACATTGGTTTATTCCAATTTATACATATTTTTGTTTCTTTCATAGGGTAACATTTATGTGCTGTTTTTTTGAAACCTTTGATTAGATTTAAAGTTGTATCTTCAGGCTAATGTACATTAATAGTACAGAAACTTGGCATATACACATAGATGCCTATCCAGGATGAAATGTGAGAAGGTTACAGAAAGATTTTTTTAGTATCATCCTTAGAGCTTCATTAGACAAAAGCATTTCCATAAAGACAAAAGCATTTCCATAAAAATTTTCACTTGTTCATTTTTTCAACTGTTTTATATGAATTAAATTCTGTTAAATGGTAAAAAAGTCTTTTTCCTATAGTTTAATTCAGTGATAATATTTTTAGTTAACACTATTATAACTGACCAGTTTCTGTGTTCAATAACTATTGCTAATTGTAACATTAGATTTGAATGTCTTGAATTTATAAGCATAAGGCTTTAGTGCTGTATGTATATTTTTTAGTAAATGCTTCAACATTATGATCATTGCTAAAACATTTAAGACAGTAACAATGAGAATGCATATTTCATGTTTGCTGTTAATGTTATAGAGTGGTTATGTCTTCAGCCATTACATTTTTAAATTTTCCTAACCCATGTTTTGTTTAATGTGTACATACTTAATTCTTTAGCTGCAAACAGCAAATGGCTCACACAACATCCAGAATGTGGCTACAATTTAGTGAACTCTCCACATTTGATACCAGCTTGGCTTCTGGACAGGGGTCTTTGGCATTTGACCTGTGATGTAGCTGATGGTAAATACAGTCAAAAAGGATTGCCTCCTCTGATTGAGAACAACCAACAGTTAAATGTAAGTTATATATCACTCTTTTCTCTGGCGATGAAATGAAGACAATATTTAGAAATATTTTGCTTATAATGTTAAATGTCATAAGACCTAGATTTGAAAAATTCATCAACAATAAAATAGTAAATAGTTAGGATTGTCACAATGGCAGAATTTTTGTATTTGATATCAGTACCAGTAAAATTGTTCGATACAACAGCTAAAACAGAAATTCCATTCAATGGCCTTTTTTTAAAAATATCTACATTGTTTGAAGTGAACAATATTGTGCCTTTTTCTGTAATACAGTATAAAATAGATAAATAATGTAAATAAATACAACTTGTTTTTAAAGTCTGGTTCGTCAGTGAAACACTTGGTCAGGTTTGTAATACGTACTACTATAAGATATATATTTGAATAATTACGTGGTTAAAAAGTATTATTAAAGAGTAATAATTACTCTTTACATTCTTCAGTGTACCGTTAAAATATATGACATGTTGTTTTCACTTATGGGTATACTAATGAATGGTAGTTTGCCTTCAAAAGTCAAATGAATGGCGTAAATTTAGTGTTTCACATTTGTGTTAAGCAGTAAAATATGCTGTTTTATTTTTCTTGCTATCTGCATGTTTTGGTGATTGTACATCTCTGTTAACACAGTACACATCATATTAATAGGGATTTTATTTTGGTATTAACACATGGAGCTGCTCGTATCATCGATCGTGTAGACAAGCCAAACAGCCAGTTTGTTTGAATCTTGCATCAATGTTTCTTGCTACAACTGTTCTTAGCATGCTGCCAGCCCTCCCAGTCCTACTTGTGTAACACTGGATACACTCCAGCACTACCTTGAACTGTATACACTGGTTAGAAAACGGACAGATGTTTGGACTGATGGATATTTGTACAGGTGCTCATTACAATCAGAGAATGAATGCAAAGCTTCCATTCATTTATCAGGGCTGTGTATGACACTATTTAAAAACAATTTTCTTCTCTAATGAATACATGACAGTACAAGTTAAACCATTACATTTCATTTGATCAGGGATTTTATTTTCTTTTCAAAGCACACACTAATCTGTTCCTGAATTAATTTCATAATAGGATGAAAGTGTCTAACACTGTGTATTGCTTTTTTTTTCAATAAAATATGATTTCTGCACTTAATGTGTGTTAATGTGGTACGGTATCATTACCACAGGGAGATACAGTACATGTATTTATAAATGTATAATGTAGTGATGACCAGTAAAAATATCTCAGATTGCAATATTAAAATAGTTCATTACTCGTGTTTCTTGTGTCACATAATGCATATGTTAGTTATCTACTCATTTGTTCACAACATGCAAAACACATGCATTTTTTGCTAAAATTGTGTTAAGCAAATACTTCTGGGAAAATCTGCCTATCCCCCTCAATCATTGATCAAAAGTTCTGTCATAAGTCATCTTTTCTAAAGTCTTTGTCATGAACTAGAAGTTCCTAAACACAAGAGTCCCATAAACTGTTGCAAATAAAGCCCCACAAGTGGATGGCACCATCAACCTTTGACTTGTAGAACATACAGGGCAGTGTGCTCTGCAGCAGAAACAACAACAAACATGCAAATCCAAAAAGCAGAGGGACAAAACGGAGCATATGGGTCAAAAATTAATATGCATAAAATGCAAATAAATACCAAAATTAACAATATTAACATAGACAAAAGAATCAAAAATGAATGACAGCGACATTAAACAGGTATTTGAACACCAGCCAGGAGAGGAACCCCTGCTGATACATCATAGTTTTAGAATGAATCCGTTTGTAAACCTTTTATGTGTTATGGTTTTCATAGTTTTGCAGTCTCTCTCTCTTCTTGCATAAACTTTACAATCACCACTGCCATTCTTTAGTTCCCACCAGTGTTACAAGTTCATTTTTTTAGCACCAGGTAATTTACTCTAGAGCAGAGGAGAGAGTGACTGGAAACTCACTTAGGAGGTGCTGTTTAACAGGCAGTTTTATTCTGATGCCTGAGATTGCATCAACATTTTAATATGTCAGGAATGCACGTTTGCTCAGCTACTGAAATTCTAAGTAAGAGTGAAATCATGCATTAGTCCCTTTCACATTTGTAAACTGCTTAAAAGAATTTACCACTTAATGAATTAGCAAAAGCCAGCAATGGCATCTTGTGAAACATTGTTTAACCTTTTCTTATGTCAAGACCTAAAATGATTCCCTGTAATCTGCCACATCTACATGTGGTTCCGCTAAGATATCAGATTATTGAATCACACAGGCAAGGTGCCATGTCAGCTTAGCAGAAAATGTGCTGGCTTGTGAAATAATCATAAGCGATTTAGGGGAAGTTGTATATAAATTTGAGATTGCTCTAACAGTTTTCAAAAATAAACAAAGAAGTATGTTTCTTGGTTTTATTTTATCAAAACCAACCTGAAAATTTGGTTAGACTATAAAAAGATAGCTGCTCCTTTTTGAGCATTTTTGAGGTAGGTATGCAACTTTTGTTTCTCACCTGCTTTTTATTTCATTAATATGAAGCTTTTTCTATAAGCATCAAGAGAGATTTGCTTGAATCCTTGAAGCAGTATTGAAATGCATGGTGTGCAGTGTGTCATCTGGTGGAAACAATGTTTAAAGCTGCTTACAGCTTGAACAGTAAAATGTCATAACTAATACAATTTTACATTTTTGTTATTTCAGATTTAGATTTGCAGTTTTTGTAGTTTCCCCTTTTTTGTTTCGCAAGAAATGTCTGAAATTGTGCAGTAATTGAAGGCATGCAACACCAGATAAATATTTATCACCATCCAGTTTTTTTTGTAGTCGCTTCTTCATTAATAGAAATGGAGCAGATCAGATATTGCTGCTCAATAAATTATTTTCAAAGTATATAAAAATAATAAGAACACCTACTCCCTGACTGACCTATCACTCCGTTCATTCATTATTCAGGAGCCCTGCTTAGTAATAGCTCATTGCTTGGCTACCATGGCTCTTTGCATCATATCAGCATTACAGAGAAGTGAACAATTAGGAAAGGAAAGCTAGAAAAAACATCATAAGTTTGAAAGCATGCCTTGTGTATATGTGTATATCTGACGTGCCTTAACAAGCAGAGGTACAATTCAATAGTGGAGATTCACAAATTGCCATTGAAAAAACAGAAATACACCTTTGTGGCTTAAAGACCAATGCATGGGAAGAAAGGCAAGACATCAATTCCAAAGCTCGATATGTTCGAACACATAATCCAGTAGTTCATTAAAGGATTTTCTGGAAATAGTTTATTTAACAATATTTTAGCAAACATCCATGTTTTTGGGAGGTTTTGAGCTAATGACTAGGATATCTAAACTATGGATTATGCTACATAACAAAATTGAGATTTTTTTATGGGCATTTTGATATTTTTTCTGTTTGTTTAGTATTGGTTCCCCATAGAAGTCAGTTGTGTGATTAGCATCTTTTAAATAAATAATTGCTGTACTTGCATCCTTTTTTTGGGGTGTTTGTGCATGTGTGTATGTACAATGCTGGAGCAGACAGCCCTGCACATAAAGCACAGGTGCAGGATCACCCACGACCCTAATTGACGCCAGGAGCTGTACCAATCCCCCATTTTAATAAGGGAAGCAAGAGTGCAAGGGGAAACAAAAAAGAAGAAGAAGGAGCAGAGATTAAAGGAAGGAGTGTGAATCAGGCAGGAGGCAAGCAAGAGTGGGTACAGGAGAAAGTGAGTGAGCACAAGTGTGAGAGGAGGCAGACAGCAATGAGGTGGAGAGACACAGGGATATTGTGTAGCCGGCACTCAGAGCTGTGTTGGTGGATCGCTCCTTCTGAGAGATTAAGAGAGCTGGAGTGACCAGAAGGTGTGCTGCCCACTGCGTAAGTTCAGGAAGGCAGTGGGAGTGGGTGACAGAGGTTTGGATGGGGAGCCTTTCTGTGTCAATGGACAGGATGGACCCGAGCCTGGGTCAGGATTGCGGACCCTGCTGTTGAGCCATGGAAATGGCAGTACCCAGACCTGTTGACCGCAGGATGATGGAAGGCTGTGTCTGTCAGGTAGGTGCCTCCTTAGGTGCGAGGTCCCGATAAACCAAAGAGATGTCAGTTGATGGATGGCAACAGGGCTTGTGTTTTAAGGACAGTTTCCTGCCTGAGTTTTAACCTTGTTTTTAATGGATTTTCTATTTGTTGGATTTTAACCTCCACAGACACTTTCTTTTAAATGGATTATATATTTATTTAGAATGTTGCACTGCACTTTGGAAACTGTTTTGTTTAGTTAGTTTTTAATAAAAGCAAAATGCAAAATGAAAGAGGGAGCATGGAGCTGTCCCGCACCATCACATGCCTACATTGCTAGGTCAGATGTTTGAGAATGTCCAACTATTAAAACCATTCTAGGCAATAATACATGCATATCACTTCTAACATTTTAAAGACAATATTTAACATAGTGCCAAAATGGATAAAGTTGTGCTATAAAAATCAGTATAAAATCCTGTACCACACTAATATTATGTTTAACTGGAAAAATCCTAATCCACCTTCTAAAACTGAATGGAAGAGCAATGTTCTTTATTATCTCAAATATGAAAAAAATAATGTTATCCTCATGGGTAATTCCATGTCAAATTATCACACTTTTAGACTTCTTTGTCACAGATTTAAATGCAATTTGGCATGCTGAGTAACCCATGTAACTGAAATTGCATGTGTATTGGATCAGTATTATGATGATCTATTCAAAATTGTTTCCCAAGAACTCCTCGATTTAGTTCCAAAGCAAACGTGCGGTTGAATGAGTTTCATTCTGTCTCTCCATACTATTGTACTTGTTTTTTTTATTAGGTTTTGCTTTGTTCTTATGCTTTGTTTCTTAATAATAAAAATGATGTAATAATGCAGAAAATCAGACTGAGAATAGCTTTTCATAATTTGAGTGCTTAGTAAGCAACTGTAAACCAGAAATAAAAAATTTCATATATTTTTCATCACGACTTTTGTGCAGTGTACAGTATTTAAATTATGGTTGTATGAGGTGTATTTTAAAGCTATAAGTTTTTAACAATGTTTTTATTATTCCATAGGCTATACGCAAAATAATATGGGAAGATGTTTATCCTAAACTTAAACTGTGGGAATTTTTTCAAGTAAATGTGGAGAAGGGCGTGGAACAGTTTAAAACGGTCCTTGTCCAAGGTAAAATATTGTTTTTACATTCCTAAGTTTAATTAATATAAAGTAATATATTTTCAAATTAACTGAGAATTTAATGGCAAAGGTAGGTAGTCCTTAACTGACCTTTGTGGAATCATTTTTAAAACTTCTACATTTTCAGTGCAGCATTTTGTGATTATTTTGAAAATGCTTCAATTAGAATGCTTAGAAAATTATTGTTACACATACAAATGTGTAAAATTAAGGTATGTTTGTAAGTCAGCTTTTCATATTATTATTTGTAATACGTGCATGTATTCAAAAATTTGTTTTATGTTGCTTACCCCATTTGGTTTGCAGTAATGGCAGGGAAGTATTTTTAGTCTCATATTTTCCTGGAGAACAGTGATAACATACTGATAGAATGGAGACCAATGCTGGTGCACAACAGACAGTATAAAACCATCCATTAAAAGAAAATCTCACATTACCTGTGTTACATAATACACACAAAGTCATTTAGTCGTTTTCTTACATTCGGCAGAATACACAACTTTTTCTAATATATAAAGCAAAGTTGATGTATGTTTGTTTGTCCTCCATACAAATCTGCATCGGGCATCCGATCGCCACCAAACTGGGGATGGGGCTCCTTTGTGACCAGGAGGAGGTCATGGGCTATGTTTGGTTGGGAAGAATGTTCGGGGTGAAGCGCAGGGCACCTTTTCACCGACAGTTCCGCACACGTCCCCGTACTGCCAACAGGAGAAGGGCTGCTGATGCAAGACCGGTGAATCATCTTAAGAAAGGGAAACCAACGGAAGAAGGGCTGCTGATGCAAGACCAGATGAAACATCTGAAGAAAGGGAAGGGAGGCTGTAGTCGATGTATGTTTGTTTGTCCGCCATATAAATCTGCACCGGGCATCCGAACGCCACCAAACTAGGCATGGGGCTCCTTTGTGATCAGGAGGAAGTCATGGGGTATGTTTGGTTGTTTGTCCGCCATACAAATTTGCACCAGGCGTTCGATCGCCACCAAACTGGGCATGGGGCTCCTTTGTGACCAGGAGGAGCTCGGGGGGTATGTTTGGTTGGGGAAAAATGTCTGATGCAAGAGCGGATGAAACATCTCAAGAAAGGGAAACCAGGCTGACTGCCAACAGGCGAAGGGCTGCTGATGCAACACATAGACAAATGCAGTACGATTTAAAAAATATGGCTTTCACATATAACCGACAGGTTGCATATCATGAACATCCTGTCGCTGTTATTGGCTGAATGGATCATATCTGTGTTCATTGTAGAGCTCTAAAATGGAAAGGAAAGTCACTGGGATTGTGTTGCTCAAATGGGAAGGTGAAACTGCCATCTCTACTTCATGCACCTGTACCTGTACACTCTTTGATGTCAGGATCAACACCAATTTCAAAGCATTTCTTGAACAACATCAGGAAGTACAATTCCTGTTTTCAAATTACTTCTTTTGGTGTAACTAAACAAATACGAGAGAATGGGTTCATGCCCACATTCAAAGTGCAAAGTCAAGTTTACCATACAATAGGATCATTACTTCCATTAACTGATGGGACAATTGAGTTCCTTCAGATCTATTTAATGGGAGATACTTCTACAACAGCACATCATAGACACAGCAAAATACCGAACGTGAGATTGGACATTGTGATGGATTTAGAATGATTCCTTCATGAGAACAATGCATATGTCACCCTTTTCAAGATGGCACTTCAACATATGTCAACAGATGATTAGAAAGTTTTTATAAGAGCTGGCAAAATGCCACAGGGAGAGCATCACCGACGATTCAATGCCCCAACACTTGATGAGGTTCACATTGTAATGCTAGGCAATGACTTTGGGAATCGGGACATTATCATTGAGAAAAGGAACAGAAGTCTTCAGCATGTGGCAGACACACACAGGTCGTATGATGCCCTTCAGTATCCACAAATCTTTTGGCAAGGTGAAGATGGGTATTACTTTGGAATTCCACAAACAGATCCATCTATGGGCAACTCTGCTGCTGGCAATAAACTCAGTGCAATGGACTTTTATGCTTACCGACTAATGAGTAGAGTTTCTGAAGAGAATCACATCTTGAAATGCCGGCAACTTTTCCATCAATACATATTATTGAAGCAACTATCATAACAGGTTGCGCAAGACGTGAAAATGTTTTCATACCAAGAACACAGCTGATTCCAAATGATTTACCCTTTGATTTCAAATGGCTACAATTTCCTGTTCGTTTGGCTTTTGCTATGTCAATTAATAAGGCCTAAGGGCTATCATTGCAAGTTGCAGGCATCAATTTGGAAAATCCATGTTTTTCACACGGACAGCTCTACGTAGCATATTCTAGAGTGGGCAGTCCTCAGAATTTGTTCATTTTCGCACAACAAGGAAAAAAAATATAGTGTATCCAAAGGTTCTGGAATAACCACTTTTATTACCTATTACAATAAAATGTGAATCAGAAAAATGTTTGTTCTATTTCTATGTTGTGTTTCTTTCATTTGGGAAATTTATTATACATTCCCAGGCAACGCCGGGTACTCCTGCTAGTTTCTAATAAATAAGAGCAGGGCACACAAAGGAAATGTGTTCACAAAATCATTGAGCATTTCATTTTAATATTAATTTCAATTCACTGGTAAAGAGCCCTGTTTTGAATTCAACAATCATTATTTCTTCCGTTGATAAATATTAAATGAAATCTGCACTACTTTTCCTTTTCACCTAATCAATTTTATTTATGAAAGCAAAGAAACTTAAAGTGCATGTTAGAAACAGTGTATAATTAATTAACAAAAATTCAAGTGAAAACTATTGTTAACAAAAAACAAACTAAAAATCTCCAAAAACTATAAAAAAAAGAAAAAAGTAAAAATGGAGGAAAATATTTTTTTTGTAATTTAGATTTTCACAACTTTTCTGTTTGCATAATGTGCTTGCAAGCTTGTTTAATTGTCGGTATATTCATTAGAAGTTTCCAACCATAATATTAGCTTAGGCATTGATTTGTGAGTGACTCACCTAGTATCTTCTTTTACACTGAGCACCTCCCTACAATAGCTCATATGTCTTGATTGACATCAGCTAATTACTGTCTTCTGGGATCATCTTCTGATAACATTCAGCAATAGATATTTAAATATGAAGTAAATTATGTTGCCCGTTACACTGGAAAATCTATTCAGTATGAGCTACCTAAGTCGAAGCAGCATCTACCGAAGTTTTGAATTGCAGCACTATCAAATGCCAAAGGACAACATGACATACATGCTGAGGTGGTCAGCAACACCTTACGTATACTCTGTTACTTGTACTTTAGTAAATTTCAGGAAAAATTGTATATTTTAAAGTGGTTTTTGGCCACATTGTACTTTTACTTCATTACTGATACCCTTGTTTCCGTGACATTAGGTTTTTTTCACATTTTTTTTTTAACTTCCTCAAGTCTCTTTTACAGTGAAGAACAATTTCCAACTCCTCGTTATCACCTGGCTTATTCTGTGGATTTAATTGGTCATTTTCAGCTATCAGTGAGTCTTCCTTCCTAGAACTGAGAACCAATAGTGTAGCCTCATCACTTTCTAATGACCTATTCTGTGTATCTCAATGGCTGAAACTGTCTGTCAGTCACAGATGTAATTGTCAGTGAGTCACAACATTTACCAAACGTTAAAGGGAAGGCACTAAAAACACACTTTTTTTTTTTTTTAGACAATCCAGTTAAGTAGCTTTTAAAAATAGAGCTGTGACAGATTTGTCTCGTAGCTCAAGTTGCCCTTTTAGCTCCAAATTCAGTCAGTATTTACAATGTGGATCAGAGCAGAGTACCTACCTATTATTTATCTCTGTTAACATTTAGATAGGGCTAAGGAAGATAATTATTGCCATTAGATAAAAAAATGAATAAATAATAGCCTTATTTTGTAAAACTATTGCCTGCATGCCGTCAGTCTAATTGCAGTGGCAGATTAAGTTGACTCCTAGCTTACAAACAGTGCTAACAGCTGAGTCAATGTTGCGTGTATACAGTTAGTTTTAATCAGGGTTTTTACTGCTGTTTTATGGTATATACCAAATGGAAGGTTAACAGATGTAGCTTATTCCACAGCACAGAAAGGAGTAAATGTATTTTGTTAATTGACAGTGAGTATTGGCAAATTTTCCTAAAACAGGTAGCTACAATATTTCTGTGAAATAATTTCTTTTTGGAATGGTGGGAATAAGCTTCTGTGGAGGGCTGTACAATATGTTACAGAGAGGGCTTCAAAGTTCATTTGGTCTGAAATGCAAAGGGTTGTTTTTAGTTTCACAGAGCTGAACCATTTCAATAGATTCTTTAGCAGTTTAAAACAAATTGGTTTGTATAAAATGCATACAATTTTTTGATAGTAGCTACTGTATTAATCTCTCTTTTTGGCTATTCCAGTTTTTGGGAAATAGTACTTTTAATTTACTGAGAAGATGTACTGTATGTTTTTGTTGGGCTTTTAATGTAAAGATTTTCAATACTTTAATCAAAGTAACTTGGGGCCTTGAGTAGCTTTTTGACCTGATACTCTTATATTCAAGTATATTTTTAAATTTTGAATACCTTTACTTAAATATTTCTTAAAGTAGCAATACGTTTGCTGGAGGATCTGTGTAGCACACTCAACCCATTATGACACGCAATCATATCATTTTCAGTGTGAAGTGATCTTACTGCTCTCAATTGGAATTGCGCTGCTAGATATGAAAGTGTTTTCAAAATTAAATAGCCATTCGCTTAAACATATTGCACGTTAAAATTACAAATGACAACAGATCATAGTAGTTACGTTATTCTTCCATTTTATGAGTTGAACTGTTTCATTATGATGAGAAAATTGTGCTCTGTCGCAGATAGTCTATTAGGTTGACCAATAATGTCTGCTGTGTCCTTTGTAAATATTTAATATTTCCACAGAACTGGCTTTATGAAAGTCTTTGCCTTAAAACATAATGTTGATTCAGCTTAAAATGCATTTTTTTCTTAATTTAGGTAAACATAAAACTAAGGGCAAATTAGATCCCAAGCAACATCTAAAAATTATCCAAGATCCTAATTTTAAGAGGTTTGGCAGTACTGTGGATTTAAACTTAGCATTGGAAACATTCATTCCAAACAGGTAATGTGTAAATGAAATGTCAAAATCAATATGTTTTTTAATTCTTTTCTAAGATATAGTAACAGTTTTTATTGCCTCCAGGCATCTCTTGTAGAGCCTAGTAATATATTTTGGTGTAGCTGTTTTGTGTATCTTAATAATGCACTTGTAATGTACTTGGAAGGATAACATGAATATAAGATTTTTAATAAAAAGAGTGAAAGAACATTAAAACAAGAAATTAAAAGTTGCATTATACCAGTTATGTTTTTATATACAAATTATAATTGCTAAAGCTAACAAAATTAGTTACAAATGTTATTAATTACAAATGAATGATTTGAAGTTTATTTCCTAAAAATATGCTTCAACAGTGCACTACAAAATGGTTAAAAATATCTTAATACTTTTCTTTTTAAATGTTTATTAAATAATAAAGCAATGGACCTGCAGCAATTGAAGAATGCTGCAATTGGTTCCGTAAAAGACTAGAAGAATTGAATGGCGAGCGCTATAGAGAAGTTCAATATCACCAGGAACAGGCTAGTGTCTTCATTTTTTTTCCTTGCGGAAATATACCTAATTAGTTTACTTTTAAAGTTATTCTTTGTTTTTGTAATAAAGTGAAATGGTTTCATTTTTCTTGTAGGCTGTAAACTGCATTCTTGGTAATGTCACCTATGAACGACTTGCAGACCATGGTCCTAAACTGGGCCCAGTTACTCGAAAAGATCCTATAGTGACACGGTATGTACAGCATGGTTGGAATTAATCACTAATATTTAAAAAAATTAGCATTAACCAGACAGTTACCCTTTTGAATTATTATGTTTTGACGACAGTGCACATACCAACAAATAACTGTTCACCCTTGCTAAACAGATGATTTGTTTAAGCCAGTTTTTTTTATAAATTCTTTTTTGGATAAATGAGTGAGGATTGATTTAGTTTTCAATTTTAGCTTAAATTATCACAAATTCAGGACTGATGTTTTTTTTTCTTCACAGCATTGTTTTAGAAAACAGGAAAAATGTTCACTACTTTGCAGATCATATAGATACAGTGTGGATATGTGCATACAGGCGGAATCCCATTATAATGAAACTCACGGGTCCATAAAAATATTTCATTATAATGGAAATTTCAATATTATGAATATGAGAAAAATACGTATAGTGTATACAGGTGCGAATGGACAGCTCCATAGCTGCTCTGCTGCGTTTGGTAAAGAGTAAACCAAGGACAAAGCAATTGGTTGTCCTCTGTAGGATCAGGGTTACTGCATACCGTGCTTGTTGCAAAATGTTTAACATTTAACTGGGCTTTGATCTGCTTTTCCTCACACTTTCCTGATCTGTCTTCTCCAGACCACGTCTGCCACAGCTGTGATTCCGAGCTGCTGGTATCCTTCTAATTTGAAGATGGGAGCTAAAGCAAGATGATTGCCTGTGCCGCGGCTCCTAACAGCTCCTATTCTGAATTAAGTCTTGCGACTGTACCTGCCTTCTGTATTCAGTAATAAAATACCTATATTTTCCTTGAAAACCTGGATTCATCTTTCTGTCTCTCGTGACCCAAAATTGACACTACCTGTTTAAAAAACCAGTGCTTCTTAAACTGCAAAAAATATTTTATTTAAAAATGATGTTAGATGTAACTTTTTTAATAGAAATACAGGAATGAAAATAAAGAATGAAAATGAGATGCTAGATATAACTTTTTAATAGAAATATAGATATGAAAATACAAAATGAATACAAGACATTAGATATAACTTTTTTATTAGAAATAACAGGTAAGAATGCAGAATATAAACAAGATGTAAAATGAAACATTAGATAGAATTTTTTTAAATAGAAATACAGGTATGAATATAAAATTAAATTATCACAGATATATTTTTTTAATAGAAATAAAGGTAAGAAAACTAAGAATAAAAGCGAGTCACTAGATGAAGATGAAGGCACGATTCCAAAATACTTTTGCCATGTCATTTTTCTTCATTCCAAGAATCAACTTTTTCCAGGATTGTTAGTTTTTCTTTCAGTGTAAACTGATGCCGTTTCTCACATTTTTTGTTCATCTCAAATAAAACTTTGAGAAGCACTCTGAAACTCTTGAACAGTATGGAATCCGTACACAACACAACTATCCACACAGAAGCTTGGTGGAGCAGTGACTTAGAATTTGGCTATATGTATGATGTCACTTGCTGACCATGCCCGAGACCGGACATATCGCTGAGAAACTGACTGCTTCTCTCTTTGAGACAACCCGTTGCAGGGTTCATGAGACTTGACATGGAAAGTGTAGGAGTGGCATTAAGTATATTTTTGCATCGCATTATTATGTTCGGTGGCCATTTTTGATTGAAAATACATTTATTATACTGAGATTTACATTGCGTTAAAATGAGATTCGTTTAGCATGATGTTCTATGAACGTTTGTTTGGGCCCACAAAAAGTATTTGTTATTCTGAAAATTTTGTTACTTTGGTATTCGCTATAATGGGATTTAACCTGTGTGTGTGTTTATGTATGTATATGTATGTATATGTATACATGTATGTATGTGTGTACTTCACGTATATAATGTAACCTCTGGAATGTCTTCTTTTAGATATTTCACATATAGTTATAAGGATATGTCTTTGGTTGAGGAAGAGAAGCTATTGAGCCAACCTGATAAAGCTTGCCAATTTTTGGCACATAATGGCTGGGTAATGGGAGATGATCCTCTCAGGAATTTTGCTGAACCAGGTGACTTTTTTTTTATATCCTGTATTCTATCCATGATTTTTTTTACTTACAGGTAATTTTCTACTTATACTGTTAAACTATGCCTGTGCACAGCTGGTTATTGTTTTTATAGATTCATCAATGTTTGTTTCCATCTTCTTTATCATACACGTTTTAATGTTGTATTTTATCTTGTTGTTTGTGTTGTATATTTGCCACTTACATTTTTATGAATGAGTGAAGATACCATATAAAAATACTTTGTTTAGCATTTGAAATTTTCAGCTTACATCAAACGATTCATTGGTCTTCTTTAGAATGTGGAAAACAGAAAAGAAAAAACATGTATTTTTGTGTTATTTTATATTCAGTATTATTTATATTGCATCTTTTTATGTATTGCATGGTGTTATTAGTGTAGACTGGAGGGATGCTTGTGAACTGTTTTTGAACCTAGAATGACTCCAAGGAGACCCAAGTGCACTGAACAAATGTATTTTATTAAATAAATACAAGTAGGAGAACTCAAAGTAATAAACAAAAAAAATTTTTACACTTTAGCAGATATTCTGTCCTTTCCTATCACCTCTATTCAGTTTATCCCTTTTTCTTCTTTTATCCTGATTCCAAGTTCTATTTAAGCCTCAGCCTATTTCCAGGGTCAGTTTCAGTCTGTCCCAAACCACCTCCAGGTCAGGAGCTGGCCTCCATTTGGGTGAAGGACATTCTGATATCCCTGTAATGCCTGGCACAGTCTTGACCCTAAAGAGTCAGAACATTGTGGCATTGTTTTTATGAAGGAAGAAGTGCATTTGGTACCTTTAACTGCTTCCCCTTCCCTCTGGTAACTGAAAAGTATTGTCATTCTGGTACTTACTGACATCACTCCTGCATTACTCAAAATGTTGTACTATTGATACATTTGTAAAGCTTTCTGGTTAAATGGGATGTTTTTTTCATTAGAACAGTTTTGACTCCGGTCTTTCAGCCAAGCAAGTTCCCAAATCCAATTTCTTCAAAATAAAATTTCTTCTGAAAATACCACTCCCTACTATTCTACTTGGTAAATTGTTCAATTCATTTTAAAATAAAAGCCAGGATCTATAGTACTAAACCCTTTCATAATCCTTTCATAACTTCACTTCAGTAATCTATTTTCCCTAAAACTGTAAAGGTTCAACTCCTTAAATCCTTCCTCAAACTGTAAGTCAGTCTAGTGGCTCATCTTGAGAGTTTCTCTAGTCTTGCTATGTTGTTCTTTTTTTTTTATAACATGGAGACTAAAACAGCACAATACAAAGACAAAATATGTACAATACAGAGGGTAAAACTGTATGCTTCCTTTGTATTGTTTAATTATGCAATAGTGATAGCATAATTTTAGTTGGAATTTATATGTATTTATCTCACACTTAAGTGCAGTATTAATATGGAAAAAGATTTCCTTTGATCATCATTCATCTCCTTTGTTTGACAATATGCAGAAAGAACCCTCCAATTCAGAAGATAATTTTATGGAGCGCTTTCAGAATGGTTTACCATTTTTCTTAGGCTGACACATTTAATCACAGTTTTGGTACTTCAGTTTTAGAATATTTATTAACAAGGTTCACTGACTAAAAAATTTTGTGTGCCCAATACATAACTTTCTAAATATTTTCAACACAAGTTTAACATTAGTCTGCTTTAAAGTCAAATCTATCATAGACTCATCCGTAAAATGTAATAAATGCTTTTTGTAATTAGATTTTAACTGCTGTGTCTGCATAATACCTTGGTTAATGAAGAAGATATGTTCCAGGACTTTAGTTTGTTATAAGAAATGTCATTATCAGAGGCAGATGTACATGAGGTGGACTGAGGATGGGGGTTTGCTGTCCATGTTGCTGCCATCCCAGAATTCCATGGCTCCTTTCGTGCCACTCCATACACTCTCAACAGCCGATTTCCTGCCTGTACATTCAGGCTGCCGGCTGTGCCTCACACTGTTCACTTGGGGTCAGAAGCAAATCTGTCTGCCTCACTTTTCAGAACTTTGTGAGCCAAATCATACCGGGATCCTTAAGGAGACTTGCTGGTGGTCATGCACCAATGGTTTTATCAGAAGAGGAGTGCATCATGCTTTCAGGTGAGTGCTCACAATCCACACACTATACACCAGCTCCTTTCATAGCCATCTGCTAACCCTAATGATTCTGCAGTGTGGCATTTCTTTTATCCAGCTTCTATCATTATTATAATTACATTTATTTTCTAAAGATATTGCTTTGCATTTTACTATTACTTTATAATATATTAAAGGTCTTACAGCACTCACGGAAATAAAACCAATTGCATAAAATAACTTTATTCCACAGTACACACAATAACAATGCTAAAATTAGACAATTCCAAGTAATGGGGCTGCACAGTGACTTCCATGTTGTTCTAGCAGACAGCTACATGAACTTGTGCTGCACTGTATTGCATTTTATTCTGACTTAGCTATAAAGGAGTATCATTCTCGGCAGATTCATTAACTGAGGTATTACTGCGTTGTAATTTTAAACCTGTGGACGCGGGCCCGGACACAGACAGGCAGACATGTTGTTCATCACCCAACACACTGTTTACAGTATTTACAAATATTTACAAAACTTCGTGCACTCACAACCCCAGTGCCTCTTGCACCGATTCCCCCAAGTCCAGGCCTCACAGTCTCTGTGCCTTTCTCTCCTGGCCGCCTCCAGTCCTCACTCCAGCTCCGTCCTCTTCCACCCGACTTCTGCCAATGACTGGAGGGAGGCGGCCCCTATATACCGCTCCCGGATGAGCACCAGGTGTTCCCGGCATTCCTCCCTTGGCCACGCCGGTGTCTCCCAAAGTCTTCCCAGCACTTCCTGGTGTGGTGGAAGTGCTGGGCTCTCGGATATTTAGGCACTGGGCGCCGCCTGGCGGTGGCCACGGGTCCCTAGAGGGCTGGGCTTCCAAGCCCTGTACCCGAGGCCCCAGCACACCAGGGACGGACGCCTCTCGGTCTGGAGGGGGCACAAGCCCTCTTCCGGTCCTCCTGGGCGTCCCTGCTGGGCTTCACCCCGGCCGTGTACCACACGGGATATTCAGGCACCGGGCGCTGCCTGGCGGTGGCCACGGGTCCCTACAGGGCTGGGCTTCCAAGCCCTTTACCCGAGGCCCCAACATAACCAGGGCGGACGCCTCGGGTCTGGAGGAGGCACAAGCCCTCCTCGAGCCCGGCCGGGGACCACAAACCTTAAAAGTTTCATGCTGAAGTTCTGGATTGAAAACAGTGTTCACAAATGTCTTTCTTTTAAATAACTAGATACTTATGCCAGAATTTGCAAACCCTTGAACAGTGGTCATGCTTTTGTTGATATTTGCCATGGAAAACTTTGAATTTTAAAAGAAAGAAAGAATATTTTGCATGACCCTAGACAAACTGGGCTGAGAAGAGGGTTTCAATGTTAAATAATCTATAAATGTAACTGTGTCTCCCACTATGTGAATAAAGAAATCAAAACTATAAACAGAAGTGGTGACATAATATATATTTGAAAGAAAATACACATTATCTTTTGTAGCGTTTATAGGTAGTAGTATTTAGGGTTTTCAAAGATCTACAATACAGGATTTTTATTGAAGGGTGTGAACTTATGCCAACACAAAAGAAAAGAATATTCCACATACTGAGTGTAATTAAGAGACATGTAGTTTTTATTATCATGGAAAGTGACCACGGTTTATGTAAATACACACCA
The DNA here is from genome assembly GCF_016835505.1 of Polypterus senegalus. Classification (NCBI taxonomy): domain Eukaryota; kingdom Metazoa; phylum Chordata; class Cladistia; order Polypteriformes; family Polypteridae; genus Polypterus; species Polypterus senegalus. The sequence goes on along the minus strand of NC_053167.1, from coordinate 98,856,977 downwards.
TATGTAGCTGAACCCCACTTTTTTTTTTTTTTTTTGCTATCCACATTTTTATGGTGGCTAGTATTTCTAGTACATGTATTTCTCACCCGGGATATGCTGTGCTGCATGAATCTACATAGCAACTGTGATATAGACAAAGCAAAGAATGCTCCAAAATGCCTCCAGTGCAACAAAGATTCAATATACAAAAGAGGGAAAAAAGGTATCATAATAATAATAGTGCTAATAAGGAATGATTTAATTAAAGGTAACACTACAAATATAACAACTGATTTTCCTTCAGTAATAATGTTATGTCCAATTTTACTCTGAAATGTAAATAAGTGTTGAAAGTAGATACATGAATATAATTCAAAAGTATTGGTGTAACAAATTCTGATTTTTGCTGTATCATTTGCCTTAGGTTATTGAATAATTGCAGACTTTGAATGGTTTTAGTCAATCTGTACTTTGTAGCTGATTTTATAGAAAATTGTATTCTTAATATTGGTAATTTGCACGTATTAAAAAGTATTTTACATACATGAGAAAGTAGATATAATATTTCACTTAGCATTCAGATGTAAGAGTTAGAATTAAAAAGCCTTATGTTACATATATTTTTATCAATTTGTATAAGCCTCAAACCACCAATAGTTCATAAGCCAAAGGTCAGACATGCTAGAGAGCGAAGAATGGTCCCCTTGCTTAGAGTGGTGAATGTGAACTCTTTGGCTGTAAATAAAGCTGGCAAGTGGCAGTTAGAAGGGAGCAAGGATAGGGCTTGTCAAACAGAAAAAATGGACAGAGAAGGGTTTGACACCCCCTTAACTAAGAATTATTGGTGCAGTTAATTAGAGGCAGGTCTAGTGCAATGGAATGCTAGAAGTCAGAAGAGGAAGAGTAATGGCTGAAATGATAAGAATTGTGATAAAAGTAAAAGGTGCCCATTGCCGGTGGCTCATTGTTCCATCTTAAGTGAGTCTGTATGCGCACCATACAGTAAAGCTTAATTCTTCTGTCTGTTCTGAGTCTCCGATTGCCTTCATTGGGGCTAAGGGTGCATAACATGACTGTGAACTGTATATTAACCATTAGCTACTGTTGTTTTAATTTTTGTAAGACAATTCTGAAGCTTAAGTTCATTTGATATCCATTTTGCTGGTATGCTTTAAACTAACCTACAAAGTAAATTGTATAATTTTGCTATTTTTTTCTAACTATAAGACCTCATTGCATATTTGCTTAACACTTAACTATTTTTGAGTCAAGATTTTAATATCACAAGATGCTACTTTTTGCTTCAAGCAACCAGCTTAATTCAAAGTACATGGAATTACAGTGGAGAGGGATTAAATATACAGTATATTACAAGATCCAGCTATTAAATAATATAATCCTATGATATTTGTTGCAGCATTAATATTACACCTTTTTATAATGTATAAAATCAGTTTTTATCACATTCATGCTGATTTTGTTGTTACAGTGTACAGCTCGTTTGCTGGGAGGATGACCCTGTCTATATGGGTTTGGACTTTTGAGGATGACCTCTTTTTATGATGCGTGTGTGTGTTTGGACTGAATTTGGGAAAATGCATACATTTTTTCAATTTTTTTTTATTGTTAATAGGGACATATATGTTTTTTTATATTGCTTCTTATGAAAAAATGCAAATTATGTATCTGTAAATATGAGTGATTGTTTTGTTTTCACTTTAATTATGACTTTACATATATTTTTAATTTACTTTTAAGGCTCAAATGTTTATCTTAGAAGAGAGCTGATTTGTTGGGGTGACAGTGTAAAACTGCGATATGGGAATTCGCCAAAAGACTGTCCTTACCTTTGGGATCACATGAGGAAGTACACAGAAATCACAGCAAAACATTTCTGTGGTGTGCGACTTGACAACTGTCACTCAACTCCTCTTCATGTAGCAGAGGTAGTGCATTCATTACCACATTTAACTTTTATTAGTAAATTACTTTGTAAGATCTTTCTTATAATATTATATTTATTTTAGAAATAAATTGTTTGGCATTCAAAGTTTGTAATGTGAAAAATTAAGTAAATGTTTGTTAATGTTTCATACTGTTTAAATTAGTCAACAAAATTTCTTCTTCAAAAGTACAGCTCAGAGAATTGATTTTAGTGTGGAATAATTTAAGCATTTATTTTGACAGTAAAAAGAAAATGTGATTATTTGTCTATTTTAAGTAAGACTATCATTCAGTAAATAATTGCAAGCCAAAACCTACACATAAACTAAGTATTCATTTACATTGATTAATATAAAAGTGCACATCAGATCTAAATATTATGGCCATTGAAAATATATGCTTTAAAATTATGGCCATTGAAAATATATGCTTTAAATCTGTAGATGTACAGTAACCAGGGGCCTCATGCATAACGCCATGCGAAGAATTCACACTATAACATGGCATACGGACAAAAGTGGAAATGTGCGTACGCACAATAAAATCCAGATGCAGAAATCTGTGCGAACGCTAGCTTTCATGTTCTTCCGCTACATAAATCCCAGTCAGTGTGAAAAGTAACGCACGTGCACGCGCCTGCTGTCCCACCCCATCTCCTGCCAGAATTACGCGTCTTTGAATATTCAAATCAATATAAATAGCCCTTAAGCTCAGCATTCTGTGAAAAGGCAATAGCAAAAGCGCAGGGGAAAAAGATGAATTTCAGCAAAAAGTACTATTTTTTGGTTTAAACAGTGGTATAAACAACAAAAGGAAGTTGATCAAGTGACGTAGAGTGTTGGAGAAACTCGAAAGCTCAAGTTCACAAAGTCACACAGTGCCTGAAATAAAAAAAGAAGTTGTCAGATATCAAAGTCGCTGTGAAAAGGCATGTTGTAGCCCACCGTCCGAGTGTCATATGAAAGATTATTAGTGTACAGAGAAAAAAAAATAGGCACACAGTGGGGAAAAAAAGCACGAAATGTCAACTTCAATCTCTAAATTTCCACTTTAATCAGGTAGTTTATTTTGTCATTAAAGTAGAACATTATAAACTTCATCTTAAAATTGTTTAATTTAATAGTTTCTCAAATCCCATTGTAACTAAAGTAGCACATTATTTGCTTTGTTTTGTATTTGATCTTCTATGTGTGTGAATCAGTACGCGCTTCTTATTTCGATGAAATAATTTATTGCAGAGGTGTCTTTCAAACGTACTAACCTCCAATTGCTGTCCTTCATTTTCTTTCTCCAAGTAACCAATCGTCACACAATCAGCTCTGTAATAGATGTTAAGCCATCTGTAAGCTTAGAACACCAATTTTTCAAAACTTTTAAGGAACATTGAAATATTTTCGTAGTACATGTTTAATTATTCCATCCATCTATCCTTCCCTTGTCACACAAGCCCCATCAAAAATACAGCACAAGGCAGGAACAATCTGTGAATGGAGCGTCAGCTCCTCGCTATCACTGCGGTACCGTGTTCTCCCATGTTTAATTATTAACAATATGGATTATTTCAATGAAGTTAAAGTTTTATCTGTATAATATAATAAACATATTTTGCTGCATTTCATCTTAAAAATGATATCGTCATTATATGTAAATACGCGCTTTATAAAGTGGCTCAGGTTGTACAATATTATAACTGTATCGCAAGTTTACAGTGAGGTAATTGTACTTTTAAGTACAGAGTGTTCTACAAGGAGCAATTGATGGACTGATTGAGTGTGTTTATAGTTCTTGGGATGAAACTGTTTCTGAACCGCGAGAAAAGGCTCTGAATTGTTGGAGCATTTCAACAGACAGCATGGCTGAGGCAGAGTGTGCTAGATGCTGTATACCGATAATTCCCTTTCTAGTCAGCTGCTGTAGAGCTGTGATTCCCCATTCAGATACAGTGATATAAATAATCTGAGTGGTGCAGTGAGAGTAATATGGAAAAAGATGATCCGCTGTGGCAACCCCTAGTGGGATCAGCTGAAAGAAGAAGAAAAAGGTGCAGTGAGAGTAACAACGCTAAAGCAACTATGTTATTTAGAATAGTTTGACCATTCTGTGGACCACAAAATTGTCACAGGTTAATTACAATCAGATATATTAAATTAATAAACAGTATGCAGTTAATTTCAGTGTACTGTATTTATAAAGCCACGTCAGGGATGTGGATCTAAAAAAGAAAGGGAAACCACACTGGAACAGTAGCACTGCTTTGACGTTGGGTTCCACCAGTTTGCAAAACCGAGCAGAGAACTTGCGTACCCCAAGGATTGAGCTGGCGTGAAAATGTGTGTGGCTTTACGGCAAGTTTAGGTTTTATACATTGCAATTTGAGTGTGGAAATGGGAGTACACAACATTTTTGTGCGTACGCACCATTTATACATGAGGCCCCAGGTGACTCCAGCTGTCAGAAGTTCTTTATCAGCTAATGTGCACAGTAAGTAGAAAGGACAGTAGTGTTTAACTATATTTTAAATTAACAATAATAAAACATTTGTGTATTTCTAATTTGGAAAACATTGTTTCTCATTTAATCATTAAAATCTTTCAGTTCCTTACTTTCATACTTTTGTATTTTTATATGTTTCAAATGCTGTCAATGAACTATCTCAATTAATTGCAATTGTTCACAGCAGTCATAAAATGTACAAGTATTAGCCATTTGCTTAACAAAGGCTTATCTACATTATATTTCTCCTCTCTTAAATAGGTGGTAAAAGTTTATACAAGTAAAATATAAATGTAGTTTAACTTTAAAATTAGTAATACATTTTTATTTTAATTATAATGACTTAAGTAGTAGAATTTCCAAACTGAATTGTGTTATGATCTATAGGAGATGCTGGCAGTGGCTAGGTCTGTCAGACCAAATCTCTATGTGATAGCTGAGCTCTTTACAGGCAGTGAGCTCATCGACAATGTCTTTGTCAATCGTCTTGGAATTACAAGTCTCATCAGAGGTACTAACTGCAGTTAAGCAGGAAAGAAGTTTGTAAAGGGTGTTGAAAGCATGACGCTAAATCTGTTTTCATTTTGTCTCTTATTCTTCTGCTTTTTCTTTCTCTATATATTTTTTTATATTTCTGAATGTTATTTCCCCTGACTAATTTCTTCACATTCATCCTGTATTCTAAAAATGTTTTGTATTATCCTTTTTCTGTCTATTTTTATTGTTTTGCATGGCTTCTCATTCTCTTGCATATTCTGCTTAGCTTGGCACCTTTTTGCTTTGCTTTTCTTTGTTTATACTGTATACTATGGCTTCGATGTTTAATTTACTGCCTGCAGTACATGCTGGACAGAGCCAGAGAGTTGCGGCCCAATTTGTATGTGGTGGCTGAGCTGTTCACAGGAAGCGAGGAGCTGGACAATATCTTTGTGACTAGACTTGGCATAAGTTCTCTCATACGAGGTAGGCTTGCAGACTTCTGTTCAACAAAGCTTTTAATTTATGTAAAAAGGTTTCTGTGGTAACATTACAGTTTTGAAACAATTTGTGTTTTTATTTAGTCATAAGTATTTTTATATGCTTCTTTTCTGAAATGTACTGCAATCTAAATATATTCATTAATTTTATTTAACCAATCATCAAACTTACATTTATCTTGATCTTTCCTTGTTATGATATTATACAATATTTGTTTTTCAGGTTCTGTCAAAGACCTATAAAATTCTAAGCTATATGAATGTTTTTAAAAAGAAATGTTAAAATGTCAAACACTTTGTATACCTCTCAGGGTGCAGACATAGCTTTCAGATTTTCTTTTATGCTATAGTCCATCAAAATAAGTTTAAGGTGATCTTTTAAAAATACTTTGTGATTTCCATTTTACTTTATGTGGCTGGACTTGTAGTAATCTACAACTGTTGTTTGATGTTGTGTTATACCCTCTAACCAAATCCCCAAAGCACTCTAAAATATAAGTATTTTTTTGTCTACTTGGATGGACCATGCTGGTGAACTAATAACTGCCTAATGTCGAATTTGTCTCATACAGCCCTGTGTGTTTTGGAAAGCTTCTGAAATGAAATAATATGAGTACTTAGTTTAAATATTAATGCCTTCATTTTTCAATGTTTTTATTTTTGATGATACTGGCTAATCTTGACCAGCTTTGTCTGTACCACATACTGTACTCCTCCATCTACTTTCTGAAATATGTATTTGGCAGTGACTGTAAATGTGATTCTTGATATGCAGGCTTCATTTTCAGAGCCCTTTTGTGCCTTTATTTGGGAATAAGATTAGATTGAATTTATTTGTGGCTGTACATCAAAGGTACTGTTGTTTAATTCTCCTAATTATTTTGCTTTATATCTTACCCCTGTCAAAGATTTTTCTAAAATGTAAAATAAGCTTTAATAGTATTAGGGAAGAGCCATGTCAGTGTTGATACCTGTTGAAGGCATTACAAGCTATAAAGCCAAAGCATTGTTATCTTTTACATTGTGGAAATAACAGGTACCTTTTCTGTTAATTGTATTTGTCATGTGTGAGTATTGTTTTTTTAATTTTTATAGCGTTTTGGCAAAGAGCTTTTGTGAAAGTTTATGTACATCTTCAGGATAGGACATTAGCAATTCTGGCAGAGCAAGATCAATATACTGTAATTCTTAAACTTAGATTTACACTAAAATTCTTAGGAGATCTATTTTGTTCCTGTCATCTGTTTCCATAATAAGAAAATCCAGGACTATTACCTCACATCAGAGAAACATATTTGCAGATTGTGTTGAGCACATTTACAGTCAGTTGTGTATAGAGGGAAGAGGGAAACCCAAATGTTGTTGCTGTTTAAATAACATTCTTGAGTAGTAGGTACACTTTAAACTCTATCCTGTGGAGACTTGCTGTTAGTGGAAGATCCTGCTTTGGTTGCCTCTAACTCTCCACTGGCTTTTTACGGGAAGAAAAATGGTTTGGTGCTACCCTCAGTATACATCTTTCACATCAGATTACATCTCTGTTGCTCGAAAACCCTTTTCTGTGTCCTCTGTTTTCTGTACATTTGTGATACAGACTCTTAATATATGAAAATATGTCACAAATTTGTCCTGGATTGGGATATGGGAACCATGCATGCCACTAGTGCAAACTGAATTCATGTGATGTTCATGGAAACTGCTTGTAGTGGTGTATATCTTATGGCATGGTACATTATTCTGTGGATAGTATCATTTTGAAGAAGGAGGTCTATGGCAAGTAAGGGATGTATTTAGTCAGTAATGATGCTTAAGTACACTGTGGAGTTCAGTTAGTGCTTACAGGCCTAATATGTACAGATAAAGCATTTTTCCCATCTTACACTACCTTCACCATCATTTGGCATTGACACGAGCCAGGTTGGATCAATAAATTCATGTTGTTCATACCAAATCGTGATCCCACCATCTGCATATCACTGCAGAAATCGAGATGTGCTAGATTAGGTAATATTTTTTTCCAAACTCTAATGTTGGTGATCATGTGCCCACTGACAGAAGTGGGGTCCCTGCTTCAAGGTATGACATATTATGCATTCAAATATGTTCCTTTACACATCATTATAGTAAATAACTCTAAAGTATTTGTAGTATTTGTGTCAGTTTGGGTGAGTCTGGTTATTTTTTTTCTGACCTCTGCTGTTAAAAAACTATTTTTGGTTACAGAACACTTACCACATTTTTTGTTTACTTCATCATTCAGTGCAACTTTTACAGAAAGTAGTATGTGAAAAGCCCCTGGATGACTTTCTGAGATTTTAAAACTAAATCTGTCATCTACAGTCAAAGTCAAGTGACTCAAGTGACAAGTTACAGATGATGTATGTTGCCTATTCAAATGTATGGCTGAACACCTTAAAACTCTTGACCACATCTGCATGATATATATTGCATATTCTAAGTTGCTGCCAAATGAGCAATGTCAGCATGCTGATGTCGGATTTTTCTGTTTTTTGCTGTTTTACAGCTACCTTGTAGAAATAGAGAGTCACAACCCATTTTCAAAAGTTGTATCTGTTATAGGTACTCTGAAAATAAAGACTCATTAATTTAAGCATGTTTCATGTTTTGTTTACACACAGTAACTCACATTAACTAAGTGAACAAAAATAAATATTACTGCACTAAATGGATAAGTGAACATCCATCTTTCAATTGCATTTGCAAGCATGTTCAGATATGACCAGTCACTGTAAAGGTTACAAAACAAAGTAATTTTCCCCTGTTAGTGATCAATTGTGTTGATTTTGATTAGTTTAGAATAAGATCTTTTGTTTCTACAAGATTGCACAGCTTGCAAATGTGCTTAAAAACTAAGAATCCGCTATGAGAGGAAAGGTAGACAGGTACAAGTCAAATCAGTATAAAAAGTGTTTCAAAGGCTTTGTGTGACATGTGAATCACATTTGAGACTATTGTTACCAAGTAGAAAGTATGTTGCATCACCCAGACCTTGCTGAGAGCAGGTTGCCCTACCAAAGTGGGTTATAAAGCAAAATAGAGACTACTCAGAGAGGGTACAAACAGGCCAACTGCATCGTTGAAGGAGCTATTTACCTTTATGGCAAAGTCAGATCATTGTATGCATGTGACAACAGTATCACAAACACCCCACAGATTTGGTCATTATAGTAGGATAAGAAAGGAAACATTCCTAAAAAAAAAAAAAGCTATATCAGGTTTTTGTTAGCTTTTACTGAAAGATCCTTTGACCAAGTGGCAAAGGTGGTATAGTCAAATACAAGCAAAATCCGACTCTTTGGCTGGCATAATTGTTTGTTGAGTGAAATCCCAGTACATTTATTTATTTATAAAACACTTTAAAAACAAAATCAATGCTGACCAAAGTGCAGTGGTGGCAGCTGCCTCTTGCGGTACTGATTCTGTTCAGCTGCCTCAAGATTACTTGTAAGGATAGGAGGGAAAATGGGTAGTGCAAAGTATAGGCACACTCTTGAAGAAAGGTTTGCAGCTGCAGATGGAAGATGGCTCATCCTTTAACATAATAATTACACAAAGCACATTGCCACAGCAAATAGGCAGTGACAGAGGAACAGGCAGTTGAATTTGTTTGAGTGGACTGGCCCCTTCCTAAATTCTGTTGAAAATCTTTTGAATGACTTCAAGAGGCCAGCCCATAATTGGTCACCAGGTATTATAATAAGGGTTGAACAATAAAGAAGTGGCAAGTATTTCCTACCTTTAGGTGTTAAAGTTGATTGAGATGTCTCCAAATAAACCCAAGGCTATAATTGAAGCTAAAGGTGCTTCCACTAATTTTTGATAAAGGGACTAAGAATTCCCCTGTTCAGCTTATTCTACTTTTAATTTAAAACTTTTACTTAGATTATACAAGGCAAATAAAACAATTTGAGCATTTACGGGAACAAAAAGCGAGCATTTTTACTTTCTTGTATATATCTTTTATAGAGAAAGTATAGGAATCGTGACAAATTTGACCTCAAGATTTTGATGACTCCTGATGTTTTAGACCTTCCTGAATCTGAAAATACCATTTTTTCTGTGTAAACATGATAACTCACAAACACTTTTGTACACCTGCTTTATATCAAAAATAAAGAATCTTATCAACTTTTGGGCCACTTCCAGCAACCAGATATGGTACTTTAACTGAATACTTTCATGAATTTTCAAGTAAACTATGGTTATAATTACAAACAGATGATTTTAAATTTTGTATAGACATTGATAATGATAAAAAGCAAACATAGGAAATCTGAGAATAATTACTCAACTGGAATTAGTATTTTATTTAAACAACCATCCAATTTTTTTTTATCTTGGAACTATAAATGTGTACACGATATTAAAAAGTATATTCAATATAATGCGTATTCTTTCAATAACTGTTATTAATTTTATTTTAATTTATACGTCATCAGTTTAACAATAACATGTAAACATTGAACATGCCATGTAAATATAAATATGTAATGGGTACAATAAGCTGCTATGTTCCTGTCCTGTTCCTGGTATTGCATTTAATTTTACGTTATATCATTATCATAATTAAATGTAGCTAAATGCAGTTTTATCTATAGCAATTTATTGCAACAAATATTATATGATTCTAACACTTTTTCAATATTTTCAGGCTAATCTTTTTAGTTTGCATGCGATCTAAGTATTGCATATGTAACCATGAAAAAATTCCACCACCACTGTTTTCCACCTCCCTAAGTGCAAAAATATAATTTTAATATAAAGTTTGATTATAAATAGAGATAAGTGATTGTGTATCGATATCATCAGTTGGTTATGGTGAGAAACAAAGACATATGATATTTGAGAAATATTGTGCAACTGGAAGTGGTTCTGATGACAGTTTCCCTCAGCATACAAGAAAGCCAAGGGAAGCACACTCCATATTTTTCATAGCAGTTTACTATTAGGCAAAAAGCAATACTGTACAGGATTTCTGTTCATTGCAGACTACTGAGCCATGTTAAAGTAGCTAGTCTGTCTAATGCTTTTTGGAAGACGCACACTCTAATCAAATCCAAATCATATTATGTGATGTCATCTACTGTTAAATTCTACTCCATACTTCTAACATTTTTATACTGTATTGAGGAATTGTTCTATTCTGTGTATTGTACTGTATTGGGGGTCAAATTCTACTCCGTACTACTAAAATGTTTATTTTTATACTGTATTGAGGAATTGTTCTGTTCTGTGTATTGTACTGTATTTTATTGACCCCCTTCTTTTTGATACCCACTGCATGCCCAACCTACCTGGAAAGGGGTGTCTTTCTGAACTGCCTTTCCCAAGGTTTCTTCCATTTTTTCCCTAAAAGGGTTTTTTTGGGAGTTTTTTCTTGTCTTCTTAGAGAGTCAAGGCTGGGGGGCTGTCAAGAGGCAGGGCCTGCTAAAGCCCATTTCGGCACTCCTTGTGTGATTTTGGGCTATACAAAAAATAAATAAATATTTATTGTAAATTGTATTCCAAAGAAGCAACACTACACAAAAGTTTTTGTTTTTTTCCTGCAGTTGTTCCTTTCTTCGTCAGTTTTATCAAATCACTGATTCAGAAATAGGTCGGAATAGAACATTACAGTATATATTGAAACTTCTGTAACAACAACAGAATACCTTAACAAGGATGTTCAAATGCACCCCGCATATTCTACTGTTTCCATTAATTTATGTTTCTCAAAAAGTTAGGTATCATTTTAGTGTTCATGTATAAAATAATGAACCTAAATGCTTAAGAGTCCGTTAATTAATATAGTCAGGCCTAGGTTAGTGAAAAATTTGATATAGTGAAAATGCAACTCATGGACATGGGTATGACTGTGTATATATTTTCTATGATGAAATGAGAGAACTTTCTTATTTAAAATTGGAGTTGTCTCCTTCTTAAATGATTTTTCCAACTCCTCCTCCATTTTTAACTCCTAATTTATGCTTGATTTTGCATTTAACATGCTGCTTATGTTTAGAAATTTTTAACTACTAACAATTCACTTGTTTTGCCACAGTTGGTGACAATTAATATTGACTGCGTTTGAGTTTTATTATTTAAAATCATAGGAAATTGTGGATTGTTTTGTATAGCATTTGGTTAAATGTGATGTGTTGTGGTTAAATATGCTCATATTCCAGAATCTAATACAAGTGAAAAATATTGACAACATAATACTTTTGTATGTGATTTAGAGGCTATGAGTGCATTTAACAGCCACGAGGAGGGAAGACTGGTGTATAGATATGGAGGTGAGCCAGTTGGCTCATTTGTGCAACCAAACCTAAGACCTTTAGTACCTGGCATTGCACATGCTCTGTTTATGGATGTAACTCATGACAACGAATGTCCTATTCAGGTAGGATTTTTTCCCTTGATGTTTTAGTTAACTGTATTGAATTACTGTTATCTTTGAACTGCTTGTAAATAAATGCATTCCTACTGTAGTATAATGCAAAATAATAGTACTGCATGCTGCATATGATTTAGAGACTTATGATTTGCATCCATTACTGTGATGCTGTTTGTTTTTTTTCCCCTACATAAGCTACGTTCTGTGTATGATTCTCTGCCAAGTTCAGCAATTGTCTCTATGGCTTGCTGTGCAACTGGAAGCACCAGAGGTTATGACGAACTTGTTCCTCATCAGGTAAGTGCTAGTAATTTTATATAGCTGCATGAAGCATGTTACCTACAAGTGCCCCACCGCTAGCGAGGACACGTACTTTAAAATACAGTTCAGGTTGCTGTTTGTACATAAATGTAATTATTTGCCTGTCAGCGGGCGGGACTTCCGCCCGCGCCAAAGGCGTGTAAATACTTACCATGTTCATAATATATGCATACACACTTCCACCAATCACTGGAGGGAGGCCACAGAAAAAGTGAATTCAGAAATAGGCACGGGCGCCGCCTGGCGGTGGCCAATTGCCCTGTAACCCATGTTTTGAAATTTGCATTTTGGGAAATGGAGAATTTCTCTTTTTACTTTAAAATACAGTTCAGGTTGCTGTTTGTACATAAATGTAATTATTTGAAGCAATGAAGATTTGTGCATGATTATTTTTGTTACTAATAGGCAAATTATGCTTGTCCATAATTGTCATGATAGAAGAGAATTTTGAACCAGTTAATAAAATCCCCCAAAAGTTATGTAATTTTAATTTCAGCTTTCAGTAGCATCATAAAGTTCCTTGAAAAAATGTATAAAATATTGGAGAAAAACTTTCAACCTTTAGCGTTACTGTCATCAAAATGAAGGTGTTGCTGAATATTATGTTGAAGAATGACCTCAGCATTAGCTTCCTAATCTAGGGTGGGACTCTTGGCCTAGCAGACTAAAATGCATTTATAGAACTGAACCAAAAAGCCAGTAAAATCTGCCGAAGATGGAGATATGGTTACACTGGAATTAACCTTTCAAATTGTGTATGCTGTATCAATACTACATAAACTTAACTTTTTATTATCGCTACATAAACTTGAAAATATTTATTGTTTTTTGTCCTTTTTTGATTACTATTAGAAAAAAAATAATTCAAAATACATTTTATTTTATCACACTGTTCCAATGAAAAATAAGATTTTACTATTTGCTAATTTGGAAGTACATTAACAACTTTCTAAGATGTGACTCAATTTCTATCATTTATGATCACTTGCTAATTTCAAAAATTCAGTTATCATATTATATATACCTGGAAGTCACAGCAGAGATGAAATAAAACATTTTAGGGAAATTTAAATGTTTAAAACCACATTAGTAGTTCATGATGGTAATTCATAAGTCATATTTCTATCTAAGAGTTAAAATCCAACCATTCATTATCAAACACTCTTAATACAGTTCAGGTTCACAAGATCCAGAGCCTATCCTAGCAGCACTGGATGTAAATCCAGTTGAGGCTGAACTCGCATTTAGAGTCCGTTTGAATGATATGATATTTCATAAAAGTGAAATAAAAGGATTGAGTTTTAAGAAATATCTATGAATTATCCATGAACTTAATATACCATTAATGAACATCTTTTATAAGTGAAGTATTATGCAATAAGTTGCATTGGGAGCATGTTTTTCCAACAAGCACTGGAATTTTGCTGACAGAAGAAAGTCATTATTATTACCTTTTTCAGTTGATGGTGCATGATTGCTAGCGCTAATAAAAAAAAACTTCTTTGTGATTCCTTGTAGCACTTCATGTTCCATCTTTCTGTCTTTCTGCTGCTAACATATATGATGTCCATAAGACATCTGTGCAGATAACATTTGAGGATATGTTTTTAAAAACAAATATTTTTTTTTATCGTGAAACTTTCACAGCATTCTGTGCTGTATTAGAATCTAGTTTGATTTTTCAGTTGTTCCTATTGACATTTAGAAAGCAATGTCCTCTATCTGCAGTGGGCTATGAAGAGAGTTTTTTTGTCAAACTAATTTTAAACCTTATCTTGTAATTGTGTGCTTGCACAGCACTCCATAGTGTATCAGTTACAGGAATTATATGAGAAACTGAATGAGGTAGGTTAGTCTGGAGTCCTGATAAACAGAAGCTCATAATGTTAGTATTTTAAAGTCAGAATGTAGATGATGGTAGAATGAGAACCCTGACGTTATAGTGTATCAGCCAATATTCTGGTCATTTAATTGAATGAATGAATGAATGAAATTGCAACCCCAACTCCTGTGTAGTAATAGTCATTCTATTGGGCTCCACATTTGGATCACAGTGCATGTTCACCATCACAACCAACTCCTCAAGTCAAAGTACCTTCCTAAAGGCATGCCAATAACAATCCAAGTGCCACTTATTGTTAATCAATTAGTTTTCAGTCATACTTCTTAAATAGTCTTATATTTGCTGGACTTGATAAGTACCCTTTGTATTGACATATCATAAGGGATTGAAGTAAAAGCAAATTACGCCTCAGAAGGCACCAGTCTTTCCTCATACAATACAGAAAGTGTTAAACTTTGAAATAACAATGTCTAATTCATGATTTTTTTAATCCATCTTGATCCACTCAAGTCACATAACTTCCCAGTACTGTGTCTGCTTCTTTGTCTTACATCATAGGCTTAATTTTTAGTACTTGGTTACAGCAACATTGTTGCAACAACAGGTCAGCACTTAAGGCCAGAATTCACTAAGAAGATTATGCAAACAGTCACTGGAGACTTTATAGACTTTCTTCACAAAACAATAAAAACAAATCCCAGAAAATGCAGAGGTTTCTCTAAAATGGTTAAAGAACATAGAGAGATTATAGTAGATTGTTCAGATTTAAAAATGAGCAATGAGAATATGTTAAAAACCAAGTGTTCTCGTAATACATTATTTTAATGTGCTGGAATTGTTTTCTTAAAATGTCTTTCCCTACATCATGTCTTTCGACTAATTAGAACCCACTGTGTATGTTGTGTTACATAGGATTGGCTCATTTGAATATTTAAATGAACCCACACTTTGATTATATTTGCATTTGATTAAAGTGCTTGTTGAAATTTTGTATAGTATGTCATCCACCACAAAAAAGTTTCAGAAAGAGAAGTTGTCTGAAATCAGCACTATGTACACATCCATCTAGCATGTGTTATTGTCCTGTGTTATTTGTTAATGGCTTCTCCACATAGAAGGGTTGATGTCAGTCTTACCACCACCACAGAAAAACTCATTGAAAGCTCTTTAACTATGATATACTTTTTACTGATAGTTAATATTTTGTATATTATGCCAGCTGTAATTTTTGACCTTATTAACATCTGCATTTCCATAAGAGTTATTGCTAATATGTATGCAGGTAGTGTGTTATATTTATGAAATCTTATTCTGTGCGGTTAGCTTTGCAATATACAACATCAAACTACTAACGCAAGTCAGGTGAGGGTGAGTGAAGATGAAGAAATGAAGAAAGTTTGACTTAGAACATTAGATCACAAAATTAAAATTATGGTTTAATATGAACTTTTAAGACAAAGTAAAATATTTGCAAGATCAACCTATTGTAAAAGATAATATATATTGTTTATTTTAATTTTTTCATTATTAATTTGAGAAAAAAATATTTGTTGAAAGAAATTTTCTTCTCTGTCTGATATAGATATCTGTGGTGAAGGAAGAGCGATTCTATGCTAAGTGGAATTCAAAGGCAGATCCTTCATCACTGGGTGAGGTAAACTCAAAAAGTGGAGTAATTTCTGGGAAGCTGGCATTAAACAGACTGCATCAAGAACTTGCAGTTCGAGGTTTCATTCAGGTACTGTCAAAAGCTTCCATTTTCCTTAAAAATCTTGATCTCCATAATGAAGCAGAGCATTCTGTCAAAATATATTATTTTCTTCTTCTTCTTAACAATATCAATATTAATAATATTGATGCTTTTTATTATTACTTTTTAATTGTGTCCAATAATATGTGTGGAGTATATTTTTCATCTACTGTAATTCTGTAGCTTCAAATTGCCTTGAAAGAAAACAAAATTAAAAAATAACGTAAAGATGAAGTTACTTTTTGGTTGAGAGAAGTTTTACAAAAGATAATTCAGTAAAAGCATTTAGAATCAGTTATAATGGGTTATTTAATCAATACAATTGGCCGGGTAAAATTTCAGAATTTGAGCTACAGGGATTTTTCCTACATTATCTGAATGTGTTTACTGAAAAATATGTTTTCCGTCTGTGAGGCATAACATTGATGTAAAAAGTGAAAAACAAACTCATGTAATTCAATTTGTTTACATAGTAAATATTCTATGTATGTAAATTGTCAATCAGGACAGTTAATCAGGAATATTTTATAAAATACAATTTGATTAATAAAATATGAATTGCTGAAAGAAAAGATAAAAGTGAAGTTGCATACTATAAAATCAAACATTAAGTCAAGTTCCAATTAATATGTATCATGTTTATTTTTTTTAGGTTTATGTAGATCAGGTTGATGAGGATATTGTAGCAGTGACACGGCATTGCCCCAGCACGCACCAGTCAGTTGTAGCTGTGTCTCGTACTGCTTTTAGGAACCCTAAAACTTCATTTTTCAGTGACAGTGTGCCTCCCATGTGTATCCCAGGTAATTTTTGGTAGCTCCTTTTCAGTAAAATACTAATAGATAAATCCTTCAGTTTTTTTATCTCTTAAGTGTAACATTTCCATTTTTATTCAACAGGATTAAGATTAAATTAACAAGTCGCCATTTATTTTAGACTTGGTCTTTCCTTGAATAGGTAAAATTGAAGAAGTTGTATTGGAAGCAAGAACTATAGAGAGAGAAGTTGGACCATATGTTAAAGATGAGAAAAGCATCAATGGTCTACCTGATTATACAGTGGAGATAACTGAGCATATCCAGGTAACTAGTTGTTCTGCTTTATTTTCACAGTGGTGTATACAAATTTGGGTCTGATAATTTTTAAAATCAACACCATTAATATAATCATTAAAAATTCTTGAATTTAGATGCAATACAAGAATGACAAAATGCAAATAAATCAAACAACAACCCACCTCTATATGCACTCTTTTCTCTGTGGGGAGCCTGATAAATTAGAACTTCTTGCAAACAACTATATTATAATTAAAAGAACCAAAAGAGAGCTATAAATGTAAACCATGATTTTTAACAGTTGCTATTTGTTCCAGTTATCCACATTTAAGAAAAACTTCCCATTGTTGTGCATTGAACCACATAAAGATTTCTACACAAGACCCAGAATCCATCTATCCATAAGGTTAACTCTACTCCCCAATTTTTTTTTTTTACCAACAAATGATTAAAACATTTCTTCAGGTCTGGCCTGTCTGAAACATTAATGAGGGAATTATCTTTAGATCTGAAAATCATGCATCCATTTACTGAAATAAATTTATTTGTCAGGATTCATAGCCTGAAATCGGAGCCATTGCTGTCACATGGACGTCTGGTCACCCTAGTAAATTATAATGTCAGTGAAATAGTCTATCATTATAAACTGCAAATAGTGAAGCTGTGAGATTAGTTTAGTGTAAGGTAAATACTTCATTCATATCTAGATGACCTGATATTTTCTGTGCTTGCATTTTATGCTTTTATGGTTAAGAAGATCATTTAACTTTCCTGTTATTACTTAAAGCACACAGAGGGCTGAGGTGCTGATGCACTGCTTCTCTTCTGTTTGCATTCAATCCACTGGGAAGACTTCATAAAGCAAAAACAACTTGCTGATATGTAGGTTTCCCTGTGCACTCCTGTTTTCACTTGCTGATAAAAGATTGTTGCCCTGCGTGCGTGCAAGCAGACAGTGACAGCTATTTCACAACTGGGCATGCAGTCTGCTGGTGTTTCATTAACTTGTATTGGGGATCTGTTTGCCATCAGTAGCTGCTATAGGAGGTGAAAAAGAGGAAAATATGCAAAATATAGAAGTTGGTGTAACTGCTCTCAAGGTAAAATTGAAACAGTAAACTGCTTTGTAATTGAAGTCACATGGAACCTTTCTTTGCTGTAACATAGACAAACTCACAAATTCTCCAGTGCTTTTCAGTGGTAGATTTTGAAATTTTAAAACTGTCTTGACAAATTTCCTTGAAGAGTAAGTGGACTGCATTTTAGCAAAATAAATTCACTGGGAACTGAGTTCTTTTATACAGACAAATTAACACAGACAGATGTGGGCTACCGGGCTATTGCAGTAGGTCCCTTTCACATTATATGCAAAGGCACCTAAAAATGCATCGGCTAAAAAAAACCTCTGTGCAGCTTTACATCAGCTATGATAGGTTCAACTCATTTACTACTCACAAAAAAAAATAACTTGTATTTTACGCACATCAACTTTGTGAACTTGGGAGTTTTTTTAACATATTTGTATGCTTTTGATTTTGGTGCATCTTAATGAGGTGTAATTTAACAGGGAAGCAGTGTACAAAGAATGACACCATGGATTTTCCTCAATCTGTTTTCTGTGATTTAGCCTTACAGCTAATTTCTTTTGGGATGGTGCATTTTTGATAAATATCATTTCTGTACTTGTATAAAGTATTTTATGGAGGTAGATTATCTTTTTTGATATGAAAATCATAACCTTAAAGCACTTGTTTTCTTTGTGGGTGTTTTTGGATTTTACCTAAATTTATACTACATGAGCGGCACGGTGGAGCAGAGCGTAGCGCTGCTGTCTCGCAGTTAAGAGACGTGGGTTTGCTTCCCAGGTCCTCCCTGCGTGGAGTTTGTATGTTCTCCCTGTTTCAACGTGGGTTTCCTCCCACAGTCCAAAGACATGCAGGTTAGGTGCATTGGCAATTCTAAATTGTCCCTAATGTGTGCCTGGTGTGTGTGCACGCCCTGCGGTGGGCTGGCGCCCTGCCTGGGGTTTGTTTCCTGCCTTGCACCCTGTGTTGGCTGGAAATTGGCTCCAGCAGACCCCCTTTGACCCTGTAGTTAGGATATAGTGGGTTGGATAATGGATGAATTATACTACGCTGTTTTTTTTGCCCACTGTAATAAACTACTTTAAATGTTGTGCAGCCTTGTAATAAATGGTGTTTACATTTTACTACAAAACTGCCATCTGCATTAACTCTTTTTTAGCGATTGTGGGAGTAGGTGAACATGAATGAAAGGCACCTCTATTAGTGTTTATTAATCCGTAATTATTACTATGGTAAGCAGTGGCGGTTTGTAATGCTGGGACAACCCAAATATTTTTAAAACTTCGTAATTTAATTAGGTAATGAAAATTATCATGAAATAAATTTGATTATTTACACAATGTGCCTGGTGTCAGCTGATGTCAACATCCATTAAAAATTGGTTCCAACTTGTACTTCTTTAATTTCTGTGTGAATACCTATATTTCCAGAGTGAAGGGCGTGGGCCAAATGAGAGTGTGTGTAAGTCCTTGATCTTTTGGCAAGCAGGTAACCTGAGGCTGCCCTTTATTTGTTTGCTTTCAGATTTTTCCAGGGACGCAGCTCTCTATGCTCTGAACACTCCTACATTTACTGTATGGGCAGTGAATTAGGTTTTTTTAATGTAAGACAATTGTCGACACATTATTTCGATTTCATGTCAGTGGTTCACAGTTAACACTGGTCATTAACATAACTACAGATGAGCAAGTGCGACTTTATGGTGATGGCAACTTCAAGTAAAACTTGAGAAATCAAAGAAAATTTGTTTATTTCTTTAATGAAATATCCCTTCATAAGTCATTCACTTGAAGAAAAAAAGAACATAAAGGAGTTTGGACCAGACTGACCTGATGTAAGAATTCAGCAGCAGGCGAGAGACCGAGGACAAGCTTATACATGGACTTTTTCTGCTCTGGTTAGGACAAACAGACTTGGCTAACTGAATGTGGTGTAAATAATGCCTTTTGTTTGCTTTCCCTGTTTGCTCTTTCATAGTGCCTAAGTGTTGCGGACAGTGACAGGGGTACAAGATCTAAAACATCTTTCTGAAAAATGCAACCAGCATAAAAGTAGCCGTAGTTATCTAGGGCAATGTGTTTTTCGATCAGTGTGATGTGAGAGCTACCTACTGTAGGTTTACTTTGGTAATAATAGTGTAGTGCATTTGGGGTTGAACCTGAGAGGGACAAGCCCTGCAGGAGGTTGAGACTTCTCTGAGGAGGGCAGGTCTACCTGGAGAAGCTGGCATTAAAGCAGCTCTGTGATTGCTAGTGGTCACTAGTGAGCCTCACAGCACAGGTGGATAGTGGGCATATAAGTTGCCTCTGAGGCATAGAGGGGTGGGTAAAAGTGTGAAGCAGCTTGAAGATGCCACTTAAGTGCTCAAAAAGTGCTATGTCTGCGAATGCTTATCTTGGATTTACTTTTTAACTGGCTTCTCCAGTACTCCAGTACAGGGGGTCCTTGGGTTATAACGTCTCAACATACAACGTTTCGAGTTTACAACGCTCACTCCCATAAAAACTTTAAAAAATTGAGATGTGAGAAGGAATAAAGGTAAGGATTTTTTTACACTCATTTTTTCTGTTACTACAGTACAGTATATTTATGTTCTTTTCCTTTATCTGTGGCTTAGTTGTGTTTTTATGTTCTAGATTATGATTTTGCAAATGTGTTAGGATAGGTAAGTGACTTAGGCTGTTGTAGGAACGGAACTCTGTCGTAACCCGAGGACCCCCTGTATGTGTTTGTGGTTAGTAAGATAGTGCTGTGCCTTGGGATGATTTTGGGTACAAAATGTGTGCCACTACAGAAAAAAAAATAGGGAAACCCTGATATAGGCACATTTTTGGCAGGCTTAGTGGAATGACTCAGTTTAATCAGAAACTAACTGAGAAATTTTCAGTCTTGAAGGAAAGGAGTGCAAAATGTATGTTCAGAATAATATAGGCATCCTGACCGTAAGGACAGAATAAGATTTAGGTTGGACGTGTCCTGGAGTTGTAGTACAAGATAGGTTGGCGGGTAAGTTATGTTTTAAGATGAGGATCTTACCATGTGAATTTGTGTCCAGGTCAGGTAAGCCTGGCAAATGACTGGGTAGACTGGCAGTAAGTGTAGAATAAAATTAGGGTGAGAATGACGGTGTGTGTGGTAAATGATAACCTGGAATGCAAGACTTGAGAAATATCAGAGGACTAGTGATTGCATTATGTGAATTTATGGACTACAGTGGAAATGGTAAAGAACTTGGCACTCGGTTAGCAGAGCCAGAATAAGATTTGGATTGAAGTAATGCTGTGGATGTGTTATAGGACTGAGAAAAGTGCACATTTTTGGAAGATTGCAGCGATGGGGGTGTGGACATTATGGTGTGGGTTTTGGCAGATTGGGGAACTGGGCAAGTTTGCAGAGGATTGGACAATTTAGAGACAGGTGTAGTATAAAATGTGTGTGGCAAGTGCACCTGTTCCTTTCCACACCTATAGGGCAAGTTATGTGAAGAATAATGGGACTGTGGATATCACAGACTGAAGTTTTGGAGTACATTAGAAATGGGAAAGCTGGCATCAGATTGGGCAGCATGGTGAAAAAGATATAATGCATTTTAGCATGGATTTGTCCTATGGGTCTGGCACTGGACAGGCCAAGATGTGCTTTGGCACTATGATGAGAATCACAAGAGCATGTGGAGTGACTAGATAAATAAGTATGAAAGGCATTACATAATAGGCAGACGTGGAAGACACAAAGTAATGGATAAGCGTTGCTTCAGTTCGTCCCCCCAAAAACTGCACCTGTTCCAAATTTTTTTTCACCATCCACCACTGATTGTATAGTAATAAAAAATCCCTTTTATGGGTAGTGGAAAGACAGGGATTAATGTGGCAAAGCTACTGTATTTACATTTTCCCTCCTATGCTGTGATTTAAATTAATCCTCAAATGTTAATTTCTAATGATACAGTGGTGTGAAAAACTATTTGCCCCCTTCCTGATTTCTTATTCTTTTGCATGTTTGTCACATAAAATGTTTCTGATCATCAAACATATTTAACCATTAGTCAAATATAACACAAGTAAACACAAAATGCAGTTTTTAAATGATGTTTTTTATTATTTACGGAGAAAAAAAAATCCAAACCTACATGGCCCTGTGTGAAAAAGTAATTGCCCCCTGAACCTAATAACTGGTTGGGCCACCCTTAGCAGCAATAACTGCAATCAAGCGTTTGCGATAACTTGCAATGAGTCTTTTACAGCGCTCTGGTGGAATTTTTGCCCACACATCTTTGCAGAATTGTTGTAATTCAGCTTTATTTGAGGGTTTTCTAGCATGAACCGCCTTTTTAAGGTCATGCCATAGCATCTCAATTGGATTCAGGTCAGGACTTTGACTAGGCCACTCCAAAGTCTTCATTTTGGTTTTTTTTTCAGCCATTCAGAGGTGGATTTGCTGGTGTGTTTTGGGTCATTGTCCTGTGGCAGCACCCAAGATCGATTCCATTTGTGGATAATGGCTCTCACTGTGGTTCGCTGGAGTCCCAAAGCTTTAGAAATGGCTTTATAAACTTTACCAGACTGATAGATCTCAATTACTTCTGTTCTCATTTGTTCCTGAATTTCTTTGGATCTTGGCATGATGTCTAGCTTTTGAGGTGCTTTTGGTCTACTTCTCTGTGTCAGGCAGCTCCTATTGAAGTGATTTCTTGATTGAAACAGGTGTGGCAGTAATCAGGCCTGGGGGTGGCTACGGAAATTGAACTCAGGTGTGATACACCACAGTTAGGTTATTTTTTAACAATGGGGCAATTACTTTTTCACACAGGGCCATGTAGGTTTGGATTTTTTTTCTCCCTAAATAATAAAAACCATCATTTAAAAACTGCATTTTGTGTTTACTTGTGTTATATTTGACTAATGGTTAAATATGTTTGATGATCAGAAACATTTTGTGTGACAAACATGCAAAAGAATAAGAAATCAGGAGGGGGCAAATAGTTTTTCACACCACTGTACATATGAAATTTTCTTTAGTGTAATGAGCTAGTCTTTGAGTTTTCATGTGTTCCCTGAAATTAAATGAAATTTTAGTTTCATTTTTAAAATATGAAGAATATGTATTTTTAATAAATGCAAATATTTTATGTTTATTTCTATATTTATATTAATTTAGTAATATTTTAAGGTATTAACATTTCCTTATCCTCTTTACTGCTGTTACAGCTTAAGGACAGTAAGATTGTTAAGCAAGCTGAAGTAACCTCAAAAGGAAGACATGAGTTTGTACAGGAAATTGAATTTCGAAAACTGACTCCAGGAAGCACTATTGCCTTCAGGTAAATAATCATAATTGTCAATGTCAAATTTATTTATATAGCACATTTAAAACAAGATAGGAATGCTGTGGCCAAAGTGCTTTACTATAATAGAATAAAAGAAAAACATACAATTAACATGAATAACATAAATAGAAATAAAATAAATGAACATAAAATAAATAGAATCACAATGAGGTAACCCATTAGCATTACTGAAGGTCACAGAATGCAAGTGAACAGAAATGAGTCTTTAATCTTGTTTTGAACAGTTCAATTGTAGATGACTCCTTTATGTAATGAGGTAAAGAGTTCCACAGACGAGGAGCAGCAGCTGCAAAATCCCTGTCCCCCTTAGTTTTACACTTGGTACGAGGGACAACAAGAGACAACTGACCAGAAGATCTAAGCACTGTAGATGGTAGGCGTAAAACACACAATTTGGATAAATAGGCAGGAGCAAGCCCATGTAAAGATTTAAAAACTAGCAACAAGATTTTAAAATCAATTTGAAAACTGACAGGCAGCCAGTGTAAAGAAGCTAATATTGGAGAAACAGAATCAGACTATTTGTGAAATCCATGTTTCTCAACTGATACAATTAGGGATACAAGTAACATTAGATAGTACAGAAGGAGCATGCCATTACACTGAGTGGTATTCTGTTCTGTTTGTATAATCCAGCTACTTATGAATAATGAACAGAAGGGCTGGGAATTCTTAGGGCCAGAGTAATACAACATTGTTCCAATACTTGAGTCATGATACACTAAGATTTTTTTTTAAGAACTTTAATATATTTACTATTGTGATTCAGTTATAATTTAATATTGTGATTCAGTTATTCAGATATTATTTATAATTTGTTTTACTAAAGTTAAAGTTGAAATCCTATCCCTATAAGCAAACATTTTGTCACTCCTCTTTTACACCGAATAATAACTCTTGAAAGAAGGCATACCACTTGAATATTTTGTTATTGTGTAAATGTATTTTAAGCATTTCAACAATCTCCATTGTAAGACTGAGAATATTCAGTTAAGGCGCAAACATACTAGTAGTTCATCTATGTTTATCTCTCAGAGAGAACTTGTGAAATAAGCCTTTGTGCTTACAGTAGTGCCATTAACCAGTACATTATACTGATTAAACAGTGCAGCAGCAGTATAAATTAAGATAGAATCAGAAAATGTATTTTACGTGTAATAGCCAATTTTGTAATCAGGAGTGTGAAATTAAATAAACAAAGGCTAGGATTTGAGACAAAATCCAAGTTTAAAAAATGTAGTTAAAGAGTCAGTGACCAGAAAATTTCATGTAGCCGAAGACAAAATGCCAGACATAAAGCAGAGTCAAAGAACAGAAGAGAATTCATAACCAGAGAGACCTTTACACAATAATAATGCAAGGTTTTATTTAGATATGTTTTATGCATAACCTTAGACATCCACAAAGTATATTATGCTGGACTTTATACAGTCTTACCAATTAGGTCAACATGTCACACACACCTAGTTGTCATGCCTAGCAACTTGCATTGTAAAATCAATGGCAGCATCCATAATAAAAACAAAAAGAAGCTACAATAAGACATATTTCAAAAATAATGTTTTCAAAAACATTCTAAATCAGAAAATCTATCATACCAATAAATTTCTTGACCTCTATAACTCCCAAAATGATATTTACTATATTTTTAGAGAACAAGAAAAATATGATAAAATGTCAGATCATGATATAACTGATATTAAATTGTTTCATATTTAAAGTATTGTTTGAATATACAAGCAGAGCTGCAGCTTATGTGAAGATTGAAGGACTGACAAAAGGTTCAACAACAACATTTATTTATATAGCACATTTTCATACAAAAAAATGTAGCTCAAATTGCTTTACAAGATGAAGAATAGAAAAATAGAAGACACAACAAAAAATAAACATAAGTCAACATTAATTAACATAGAATAAGTAAGGTCTGATGGCCAGGGTGGACAGAAAAAAAAAAAACTCCAGAGGCTGGTGAAAAAAAAATAAAATCTGTAGGGATTCCAGACCAAGTGACCACCCAGTCCCCTCTGGGCAAACTACTACAACTAATATGTTTATAATTGAAACAAACAAATAAAATTGACAAGATAACACGACACCATGTGAATACTTCAAGGCCAATTATCAACTAAACATCAGGGGAAATGCTACAGTATACTTCTGCTAACACAAAATAATCATGTTTAAGTCAAAGTTCTTTTATTTATTTTTAAAAATAAATGAAAACAGTACACTTACCTTTTTTGATTTCTTTACACCCACTGTTACAAACTTGAGTGTCACCTTTCATACCAAAATTAACAGGGGCAAATCTTTCCCTAGAAAATTGTCTAACTGTGTGTGTGTATATATTTGTATGTAATAATTAATATATGTTATGAAGACAAAATATTACATTTTCATCGCATAAACGGAGCTCAGAAGAGTTCACACCCATTGTAATAATACCAAGGCGACTAAAAAGAATGAAAGGTGCTATCTTTACCAACTGTTCACATCAAACGGTACCCAAAGACATTCCTTAGACAATGATTATACAGGAGACACCAGAAACCACAGGAAACAGTCAACTCCAAATTAAACCACACCACCCCCCCCATCCTACCTAGCACATACTTCCTTATCATTATTAGAAGGTACAGCAAGTATCCCATCCAGATCAGGCATCAGAGTAGCACACAAACCTACGAATATGCTGTTCACAGTCCATTATAATTCTAAAAGCTAGAAGTCAATGGACAAAGAATGTGGTTTATAGTATACCATATAATGTGTGTCCAGCGGTAGACGTGGGGCAGACATCAAAAACACTTGCTACACTTATACAGGAACACAGTAATGCAGTCAGAAGAAAGGACCAAACTGTATTGTATAGTGCTATATACTGTAATGCAATATATATTATACAGTATATTGCTATATGTTGCCTTTGATTCCTGTATGTCTAATAATTTTTCTCTGATGATGACACCTGGTAGGTTGTCGAAAGCTTGGGAATAAAAAACTATTTTAAAATACGTGACTCATTTTCTCCCTTTGTGAATCTCTACATACAAATTTGCAAACTGTATCACAGACCTTCTCTTCCATATATATATGATATGATCTGCAATCCCTATAACTGAATGTAACTACTTGGTCCTGCTTTACAACTTTTTTTTTTTTTTTTTTTTTGGAATTACATAAGTTTGTACACTTGGAGAATTCTAACATCAGTATGTCAGCCCTCAAGCACTCCACTGAACTGGAGCTGAAGAGACATCTATTTTATAGTGGGTCAGATTCTAATATGACAATGCTTGCAAATTACATGCTCTTTCTTCATTGTAACATTATAAAAATCAAAGTTAACTCAACTACTTAATTTAAACTTGGATGAAATATTTGATATTTCTAACATTTTGCAGCATTGTTGATGTTCAAGGTGCACCATCTGTGGGAATATAGAAGCAAGTATTTTGTTAGACAAATAACAGCCAAATGGATGGCTGCAGAGATACTTATTCACAGTACATTGGTGTGCTATCACAATGACATATATTGCAGTACTTTGTATTTATTTTATTTATTTATCCTTTTAAACACCTTCATACTATCCTTTAAAAAAACAATATATTAAACACAAACTACACACTCCAGTTGCATTGACGGCTACAAAAAGGATATGCTGACATATTTTTCTAGATTGTATTCTCAGTGATGGTGATTGTAACAAATATGAACAGACTTTGGTACATCTGCCCAACTATATGGTTAAAATGTAGGGTTGTGAAGAGACAAAAATTACAGTTGTGGCTGTGGTGAAGCACGTTAAGGTCTGTGGCTATAGACAGGCTTTTATTTTAAAACTGTGCAACTCAAGTTCAGTAGTTTCAGGGACTGGGGAGCGGGGCAGCTGCCCCGCATCAGAACTCCGCAGATTGCAATTAGGGTGCCATGCTCACAGGTGTTTATAAGGGAGAGCTTGAGCAGAACAGGAGAGGAAACAAAAAACTGTGAAAGGAAAGGAGAGAGAAAAAGGTCAGAATCAGACAGTTCGTGCCATGTGAAGCAGCAAGCGATTGATGCTCCAGAGGCAGATCGTCCCCTGCTGAGCACTAGAAGGAGCAGGGAATTAAAGAGGAGCCTCCTAGGGATCCAATAGGTGCCAGAAGGGCATGAGGAAGACAGAGGCTTGGAGCATCACTGCAAATGCTGACAGAGGCCATCATGGCAAGAGTTTGAAGTTGAGACCGCAGCTGCTAGCATCACTGCCGAATGCAAGACACGAGCAGGGTGAGCTGGGGAGATGGAGAGTGGAAGATGCATTAGGCTGGATGAGAAGGAGAAGCCAGGTGTCTGCATGGTTTTAATGGAATACTGATTTTAAACTTTCATGGAAGAGCACTTGTTTTTATGGATTAATAACTATGTGTTTATTGGATGGAGCACTGCACTTTTGAAATACTGTTTGCTTTAAATATAAGCACTTGAGTACTCATCACCTCATGCTTGTTCATGCCTGTTCATTTCCCCTGCCACTTTTGGTTCATGACTCTCAACAGTTCCAGGTTCGAGTATTTGCCAAGGACTGAAAAATTAGCCGAGCCTGTCACAGTAGCATAGTGCACAAGGAATTGGTTAATCATGGAAAGCATATCATAAGGCACAGTTATGCACACACATGTACTCACTAGCCCCAGGGCAATTTAGACACTGCAGTTAACAGGTAAGTCTTTTAGAAATGGAGGAAGCCAGAGTACCCAGGCAGCTCATGCAATTATAGAAATAACTTGGTGGGAATACTAAGGACTGTCTATCTTGGGCAAATTTTATTCAGTTCCTTTAGAGCCATGAATCAGTTGCACTTAACCACTGCACCACTGACAATGATACAATGAAAGGGGTTTTATACAATTATAAATGCATCTCTGGCTGTATTGTAAATATATTTCATATTTTTCATTATAAATCTTAATGTATATTAAAGAAAGGTTAGCTGCAATAATTATTTTACACCAATAATACCCTATAGTATCTTATTATTAAAGGGAACCTCTTACTACTATTGTGAGGTCTGTTTTATTGTGTTTATTCTATAGTTCTGTATTAAAATAATTTATACATAGCTGAAAAATTAATTTTGTATCTTTTTGTTTTTTACTTTTCAAGAGTGAGCTTGGATCCACATGCTCAAGAAGCTGTTGGGATGTTAAGAAATCATCTTATCCAATTTAGTCCTCACTTTAAAATGGGTAGTCTCCCTGATAACAATGCCAAGCCTATACTTAAGACTCCATTTGCAAAGTAAGTTATTAGAAAAGGAAGAAAATACAGTACTTGTAAAACTGTTAAGTCTCTGTTAATAGTTGGTCTTATATGTTTTGTTTTATACATTAATTTAAATATAGTATAGCAATTGTAAATGTACAGAAAACCACAAAACACACAAGTATATAATATAACCTTACCTTAGTAATTGTAATAAAAACATTTCTTCATTATCCATTTAAATAGCATTCATAACTTTCATCCTTTCTGTGCACAGAATTGCATCTGACCTGACATTGGCAGACATGAACGTGTTGCTATTTCGCTGTGATGCTGAGGAGCAGGAGGATGGTGGGGGTTGCTACAATATCCCATCATGGACCTCCCTTAAGTATTCAGGACTGCAAGGTACACTGTACTTTAAGGCTCAGAAAAAATTACTAAGTTTGTATTACTTGGTAATTATTACCTTAAAATGTGTATCTTTTTATCCTCTGTAGTTATTATTTCCAGAAAACGTATTATATTTATGTATAAATTTTACATGCATGGATATTTGCCAGTTTCAGATACATTATATCAATTAACAGCAAATAATTTACTAAACAATTATCACAATCGACATGTTAGGGTGATTTTATTACTCAATTAATTGACTAATAAGAGCTTGTGAAAGTTCCATTTCTTAGTATGAGCAAATGTATCTTATTGCAATACAAAATGATTGTGAATTTAAAACATTCTTTTAAACTACCGTACTTTCCTTGCTTTTACTTATATTCATTTTTATCAATAATTTGAAAGTTAATTTTGACATCAATGTATTAGGGTGCAGTAAAGTCGTAGATCCCTCTCCCTTTTTTTTCTCTGCCACAAAGTTTATTAATAATTTCAAAATGTGTTCTGAAGAGTTACACTTAACATTTATCTGCATGCACTGTGCTATGCTATCAATGAAGATGCAAAAACTGCTGTAAAAGAATAGTTGTACAAGTAAGACAAAATTTTTATTTGAGTTGCACAGAAAAGGCTTTGTGAATATTATATTTTTTACAGTATGTTTACAAGAATTATGTTGAAAAATAAAAAAATATTTAGTTTAACTGTTTTTTGTTATAGTACATCAGGCTGAAATCTTTATCACCCCTCATAGTGAATCAACATACAGTAAACCCAGAATTACAATATTTTTCAAAGGCTTTTAGCAGGTTGTTTGTTGTATTTCATATTGTCACTCTTCTTCTTTCAGCTGCTCCCGTTAGGGGTTGCCACAGCGGATCATCTTCTTCCATATCTTTCTGTCCTCTGCATCTTGGTCTGTTACACCCATCACCTGCATGTCCTCTCTCACCACATCCATAAACCTTCTATTAGGCCTCCCTCTTTTCCTCTTCCTGGCAGCTCTATCCTTAGCATCCTTCTCCCAATATACCCAGCATCTATCCTCTGCACATGTCCAAACCAAGCCATCTCCCTCTGACTTTGTCTCCCAACAATCCAACTTGAGCTGACCCTCTAATGTACTCATTTCTAATCCTAGCAAATCTTAGCATCCTCTGCCACCTCCAGCTCTGTCTCCTGCTTTCTGGTCACCACAATGCAACTCCTTCTTCCCTTTCTCTTGCTGATACCGTTGTCACAAATTACTCCTGACACTCTTCTCCACCCATTCAACCCTGCCTGCATCCTCACAATCCCATTACTCTGTACTGTTGATCCCAAACTCATCCACCTGCATCTACTCCTGTCCTCACCATTCCACTGGTATTCTGTCTTGTTCCTACTGACCTTCATTCCTCTCCTCTCTAGAGCATATCTCCACCTACTGGGTCTCCTCAACCTGCTCACTAATCATACAGATCACAATGTCATCAGCAAACATCATAGTCCACTCCTGTCTAATCTAACCTGTCCATCAGCATTGCCTCAGAGCTGATGTAATCCCACCTCCAACTTTCCCATCACCACTGTCACACTTCACATATCCTGTACAACTCTTACATACTTCTCTGCCACTCATCCTCATACAATACCACAGCTTCTCGAGGCACCCTGTCATATGCTTTCTCCAGGTCCACAAAGACACAATGCAACTCCTTCTGGCCTTCTCTAAACTTCCCATCAACATCCTCAGAGCAAACGTTGCATCTGTGGTGCCTTTCTTGGCATGAAACCATACTGCTGCTCACTAATCATCACCTCACTTCTTAACCTAGCTTCCAGTACACTTCTTTCTCCACTCCTCAGGCATCCTCTCACTTTCCAAGATTCCATTAAAGATTCCAATCTGGTTAAAAACTCCACTGCCATCTCTCCTAAACACCTTCATGCTTCCATTGGTATGTCATCTGGACCAGCAGTCTTTCCATTTTTCATCCTCTTCAAAGCTGTCCTTACTTCCTCCTTGCTAATCTGTTGCACTTCCTGATTCACTTTCCACATCATCCAACCTCTTCTCTCTCTCGTTCTCTTCATTCATCACCCTCTTAAAGTACTCTTTCCATCTGCTCAACACACTGTCCTCGCTTGTGAGTACATTTCCATCTTTATCCTTTATCACCCTAACCTGCTGCACATCTTTCCCAGCTCAGTCCCTCTGTCTAGCCAATCGGTACAGGCCCTTTTCTGCCTCTATAGTGTCCAACATCTCATACAACTCATCATATGCCTTTTCTTTAGCCTTCGCCACCTCTCTCTTCACCTTGCACCTTATCTCCTTGTACTCTTGTCCACTTTCTGCATCTCTCTGGCTATCCCACTTCTTCTTTGTCATCTCCTGTATTTCCTTATTTCACTGCCAGGTTTCCTTTTCCTCCTTCCTCTTTAATAATTCATTACATTTATATAGCCAGATGTCCACAACAAGCACCCTTCTTGCTGTCTCCCTTACTACATCTGCTGTAGATCCCAGCTGTCTGGTAACTCTTCACTGCCACCCAGTGCCTGTCTCCCCTCCTCCCTAAACTCAACCTTACAGTCTTCCTTTTTCAACTTCCACCATTTGAACCTTGGCTCTGCCCTCACTCTCTTCCTCTTCTTGATCTCCAACATCATCCTACAGACCACCATCCTATGCTGCTTAACTACACTTTCCCCTGCCATCACTTTGCAGTCTTCAATCTCCTTTAGATCAGCTCTTCTAAAAAGGATGTAATCTACCTTTGTGCATCTTCCTCCACTCTTATACGTAACCCTATGTTCATCCCTCTTCTTAAAATACATATTCACCCCTGCCATGTCTATCCTTTTGGCAAAATTCCCAATCCTCTGACCTTCTTCACTCCTCTCTTTGACACCATACCTACCCATCACTTCCTCGTCTCCACGGTTCCCTTCACCAACATGCCCATTGAAATCCGCTCCAATCACCACTTTCTGTCCCTTGGGTACACTGTTCATCACTTCATCCAACTCTCTCCAAAAATTTTCTTTCTCACCCATTGCACACCCACCTTGCGGTGCATATGCACTAACAACATTCATCATCACACCACCAATTTCCAGCTTCATAATCATTTCTCTGCCTGACATTCTTTTCATCTCCAAAACACTCTTGACATACTGTTCCTTCAGAATAACTCCTACCCCATTTCTCCTCCCATCCACACCATGATAGAACAATTTGAATCCATCTCCAGTCCACCTGGCCTTACTCCCCTTTCATTTAGTCTCTTGCACGCACAATATATCAGCCTTCCTTCTCTCCATCATATCTGCTAACTCTCTCCTCTTACCAGTCATACTGCCAACATTCAAAGTTCCTACCCTCAGTTCCACTCTCTTTACTATCCTCCAATCCTCCTGCCTCCAGACACGTCTCCCCCCTCTTCTTCTCCTTCTTCTTCGGCCAACAGTAGCCCAATTTCCGCCAGCACCCTGTTGGCTAACAGTACTGGTGGCGGTTGTTATTAACCCGGGGCTTAACTGATCCAGTATAAAAATTTGTATTGTTGTCCGCATATTGATTTGGCAAAATTTTACACCAGATGCCCTTCCTGACGTAACCCTCCCCATTTATCCGGGTTTGGGACCGGCACGAAGAAACACACTGGTCTGTGCATCCCATGTGGCTGGGTTGTATTTAATATTGTCACTGATGTTTGTGAAATGTAACCAGTTAATCTTTATTGTTGTTCTTCAAGTATTTCCCACTGTAGGTATTTTCAGTGGGTTTTTTTTTGTAAATCTTCCATTTCATTGACTGTTGAGTCAACCACAACAAAAGTTAAAAAAGACAGTGTATACAATATTGTGTCCATTTTAGGTATTTAAAAGGAATGCCCTTAAAATCCAGACTACTCTTTGAAAGTTTCCAGTTTCACAATCATTCACTTATTTTTTGGAAAATGTATGCTATATTATATTGTTCTACAATGTGTGCTTTGCTTGCACAACTGAATTCTTCCTCTGTCACTAATCAGTTTTAGAAATGTTACTAATAAATGCCTATATATATATTTTGAAATTCCGTAAATGTTTGTATGTTGCACAGGTCAATAGCTCAGCTTAAAGTCGGTGTGAATAAAGATACTTCTGGTTTAATATCTGATAATTATAGAAGGTAGATGTGATGCTCGGATACTAAAAATAGACAATAAGCTGAAAACTCATTCACCCAAACTTGAATATGTTAGTATGTATTTAAACAATACATTTTTACTAAATCATGCTCTAGTAGAACACTTTAAAATATCATAATTAGAACACAAAGAGTACTTGAATATATATTTATAAATTAAGTTCCATTGAAGACACCATTATCAACAGAAGTTCCAGTACTGTGGTACTTCTTGTACACAAGGGGGAACCAAAGTATTGAAAATGTTAACAGTCTTTCAATTAATTAGCATTACATTCATATTTCCCAAAACAATTCAAATCTAATTAATTTCCTTCTGGTACCATTGTTAGTTAATTGACACTGATCTCATTCATTTTATTTTTTGTTTGAATAATTATAAGTATTTGCCACTATATATTGATTAGTTTTCAAAAGTAGTACAGTAGTTCCACTGGGGAACATTAAACTGATGAAAAACTCTATCTATATCTAATGCAATTTCATTTTACAGTGTTGAAAATTTCTTTATATTTGGAATTTGGTACATATGTTCATAAAAATCTATTTAATCTATTTATTCTGCTTGCAGAACTTCACTTCTTTTAGCCATTCTTGTGTGTCAAATTATTAATATTTTGCCATTCTTGCAACTTTTTATGTTACACTCAAAATCCACCTACCCATTTTAAACTTTCTTTATCCACTTCTTGAACATATGACTTAAACGTAGGCTTAGAGCCTCTCACAGTTCTTGGTGAATAGGGTGGCAATCTTTCTCCAGTGATTGTGCTGTGGCTTCTTTCCAATCAATGTCAACTGTTTTGCAGTTTTCATGGCACATTGTTTTCCACTTCTTAAAGTGGCCCTGCTTTTGTTTTCCATTTCTTGGTTTTCAGTTCATTGCTATCTCAGACATTCAGTGATTAGGTAGTATGTGGATTTGGCCTGTTAGGCGCATTTGTCAGCCAGTGACTATGTTGTCTAGTTTGGGCAGGCCACACTGATTGAGTACTTCATTGTTGGTGATTTGGTCAAGGTAGGTAATTCATAGTATTTGTCATTGTCACAATTTGTGGAACATGCATATATCTCACAGACATATTTGAGAGGATCTGTGATGAGTGCTGTTGAAGATTTTGATGAAGTCAATTTAGCTAAAATATTAGCAGTGGTTTCTGGAGCAGCATGAAAATCTGTCTGCTGTACTACCAGCCTCACCAACAGCTAGCCTGTTTTTCTCACAGCAGAGCTTCTGCTGTGCAACAGAGTTACAGAGAACGATGCAGAATACCTTTCCAAGAATGGAGGGAAATGTAATCCTTGCCAGTTGTTGCAGTTAGTGGCATTGGCTTTCTTCAGTATTTTGACAATTACACACTTTCGCCATACTGATGGAACTATTTCTCCTAGAGTGCATTTGTTGCATAGCTTTATCATGGCTTCTTCCAGAGTATCACCTCCATATTTCAGCAGCTCCGTTGACATTTTGTCTCTACTGGGAGTTTTGTTGTTCTTCAGAACCCATATTGGCATCCTCACTTCGTCCTTCATAATCTCACCCAGGTCCACTGTAAGCTCCAGCATGGGAGGAAATACCTGAAGGTCGCATGTTACGGTGGGTGCTGGTTGGTCGAGTACCTCCTTGAAGTGTCAACCGGGCATACTGTGCTTCTCTTGTGAGTAGGATCTTGCTGTTCTTGTCTTTGATGAGACCAGTGCTGTTTTTTCCTGATCCTATGAGCTTGCATGTGCTGCTGCTCGTTTCCACCTTAAAGAATTGTGTTCCCCTTGCTGATGATCTTTCCACTGCCAATCCAAAGAAGTTTGATTTTCCATTTCCTGTAGTAGTGGTGTCATATTTCTGCATTGATGTTATGTTCGTACGTTTCATGTTCCAATTAGAGTAGTTGATTTTGCACTTAAGATAGTTGACCGCATCATGTGATTTTCACTTGGCGTTTGCTGTAGCAATTTGGTTTTTATTGGCTGGGTTTGCTGAACAAGCACAGCAATTTGGTTTTTATGGGCTGGGTTTGCTGGTCCAGCGCTAAACCTCCTTCTCTCTCTGCCTGGCGTGGGTCTGTCCATGGCAGAGTCCTTGGTCATGTGAACCAGATCCTATTCAGGCAGTATTAGGCACAAGGCAAGATCCAGCCATGGAAAAGATTCCATTGAAGAGCCACCAATTAATCCACCATGCATGTCTGCAATATGCATTATACAAATACCAATGTATTTCACTTTTTTTTCTGTATTGTTGTAGCCAAGACTGCAAATACTGCTTTCTTTTTGCAAATACTGCTTTCTTTTTGTTTAGGGTTAATTTCAGTAATGGCTGATATCCGACCCAAGAATGATTTGGGCCATCCTTTCTGTGATAACCTAAGAACTGGAGACTGGATGATTGACTATGTCAGTAATCGCTTGGTAACCAGAGGTGGAGCACTTGGGCAGGTAAAAAAGAAAAAATAAATAAACTAATAAATATACCGGTAACAGTGAACTGCATGATAATGTGCAGTGCATACACTTGACTTCACCATTTGTAGTTTTCATGCTCTTTCTCTGTACATTTAGCATTCATTTGCTCAGAGGTTGATGCGCTTGCTGCTTCCTGAGCAGCTCTTCTTTTCTCCACCTTAGCGGGCAGCTTCTTCTCTTCTTCCATCAGCATCTTTTTGAGTTAAAACTGATTAAGTCAATGTTTGTGTTACAATTACTTAGTACGTTTTCCTGAATTTTTCGCTTAAGCTGGCACTTAAGTCTTCGATCTGCCTCAAGAATGATTTAAGATATGAAGAGGTAGGGGAATTGACGGCGAAGGTGGTAGGGATGAGAACGGCACCCATACGCATGCACTGCACGGCTACCCTGCTGGACACTGCCGAGAGTTGATTCTACAATAAAATAAAAATTAAAATAGGAATAACCTTGGAGGTCAATCATCACCCCGAAAGCAGATAGTAGACGTCACATTGTATATATGTACCACATTTCAGGTCAATAGTTCAAATGGTTTGTGAGCTACAGGTGATTTAAAATCCTGGACAGACAAATGGACAGCCACGTTAGCGTATTATCCATCCATCTATTTTCCAACCCATTGAATACGAACACAGGGTCACGGGGGTCTGCTGGAGCCAATCACAAGGCAGGAACCAATCTCGGGCAGGGTGCCAACCCACCACAGGACACACACAAACACACCCACACAACAAGCACACACTAGGGCCAATTAAGAATCGCCAGTCCACCTAACCTGCATGTCTTTGGACTGTGGGAGGAAACCGGAGCGCCCGGAGGAAACCCACGCAGACACAGGGAGAACATGCAAACTCCACGCAGGGAGGACGCGGGAAGTGAACCCGGGTCTCCTAACTGCGAGGCAGCAGTGCTACCACTGCACCACCATGCCGCCTGGTAGCGTATTATGTAAGAACATATTTACAGTGCATCCAGAAAGTATCCAGCGCATCACTTTTTCCACATTTTGTTATGTTACAGTCTTATTCCAAAATGGATTAAATTCATTTTTTCCTCAGAATTCTATGCACAACACCCCATAATGACAACGCGAAAAAAAAGTTTACTTGAGGTTTTTGCAAATTTATTAAAAATAAAAAAAACTGAGAAATCACATGTACATAAGTATTCACAGCCTTTGCCATGAAGCTCAAAACTGAGCTCAGGTGCATCCTGTTTCCCCTGATCATCCTTGAGATGTTTCTGCAACTTAATTGGAGTCCACCTGTGGTAAATTCAGTTGATTGGACATAATTTGGAAAGGCACACACCTGTCTATATAAGGTCCCACAGTTGACAGTTCATGTCAGAGCACAAACCAAGAATGAAGTCAAAGGAATTGTCTGTAGACCTCCGAGACAGGATTGTCTTGAGGCACAAATCTGGAGAAGGTTACAGAAAAATTTCTGCTGCTTTGAAGGTCCCAATGAGCACAGTGGGCTCCATCATCTGTAAGTGGAAGAAGTTTGAAATCACCAGGACTCTTCCTAGAGCTGGCCAGCCATCTAAACTGAGCGATCGGGGGAGAAGGGCCTTAGTCAGAGAGGTGACCAAGAACCCAATGGTCACTCCTTCAGAGGTCCTCTATGAAGAGAGAAGAACCTTCCAGAGGGACAACCATCTCTGCAGCAATCCACCAATCAGGCCTGTATGGTAGAGTGGCCAGACGGAAGCCACTCCTTAGTAAAAGGCACATGGCAGCCCACCTGGAGTTTGCCAAAAGGCATGTGAAGGACTCTCAGACCATGAGAAACAAACTTCTCTGGTCTGATGAGACAAAGATTGAAGTCTTTGGTGTGAATGCCAGGCGTCACGTTTGGAGGAAACCAGGCACCGGTCATCACCAGGCCAATACCATCCCTACAGTGAAGCATGGTGGTGGCAGCATCATGCTGTGGGGATGTTTTTCAGTGGCAGAAACTGGGAGACTAGTCAGGATAAAGGGAAAGATGACTGCAGCAATGGACAGAGACATCCTGGATGAAAACC
The DNA here is from genome assembly GCF_016835505.1 of Polypterus senegalus. NCBI lineage: Eukaryota > Metazoa > Chordata > Cladistia > Polypteriformes > Polypteridae > Polypterus > Polypterus senegalus. Next base: position 98,819,463 of record NC_053167.1, on the reverse strand, counting down.
TGCTCCAGAGCTCTCTTGACCTCAGACTAGGGTGATGGTTCATCTTTCAGCAGGACAACAGCCAAGATATCAAAGAAGTGGCTTCAGAACAACTCTATGAATGTCCTTGAGTGGCCCAGCCAGACCCCAGACATGAATCCGATTGAACATCTCTGGAGAGATCTTAAAACGGCTGTGCACCGACGCTTCCCATCCAACCTGATGGAGCTTGAGAGGTGCTACAAAGAGGAATGGGCGAAACTGGCCAAGGATAGGTGTGCCAAGCTTGTGGCATCATATTCAAAAAGACTTGAGGCTGTAATTGCTGCCAAAGGTGCATCGACAAAGTTCCGGATGCACTGTATAGTGAAATAAATGGCCTCAACACAGGAAAAGGTTTGGGGCAGCCACCCGTATAATTTCCCAGGCTGCAAAAGGGTTTTGTTAAATAGCACTGATGTACATAGATTGGAGTCCAAGACTGTACTGAAATAATGTTCCAAGCATGGCGGATTTAAAGACCTTGATCGGAAGTGACATGGCTGAACCGGAAGTGATGTTCTTCTGGATGCTGGAACCAGAAGTGACGTTTCTCTGGGCACCTGAACCGGAAGTGATGTCTTTACTGTTGAATCAGGCAGGTTTTCCCATTTTTGGTCTGTAGAGACAACAGAAGAGGGTTTAGTGCGCCACGCTACCACCTGGCCTGCTGTGGAATTACCTTCACTTGGTCCATACAGATCCCTCCTACTCACATTTGTGTATGTATGTGTGTGTGCGTGTGTATATGCTTTTACTTTAAAATTTGTGCATGCATTTCTTCCTTGAGAAACACTTCCATCCTCAGATTGTCGCTGAAATGACGCTTCAACACCCTATAAAAAAATTGCACTTAGCCTTATTTTTAAGGATGGTGTGAATTCAAAATTACAAATATATAAGGGGCAGAAGGCAATTAAACATCAGAAGGAGAGCCTGTGATAAAGTTTAGTGTATTGAAGGTTAGGAACTCGACACATTTTTGTAAATGCTGATTTCCACAGGCTTCACCAACTACTTCCAAAAAAAAGTAATTTTGAATAAGTTTTCAGGTAAAGACACAGAATTAAGAGCAGCAAACCAGGGATTTGGCAGCTATTTTATATCAGTATCTGGTTATTTTTAAAAGTTTATCCAATTACAAATGTCCAAAACATGATAATTTTGCTGGTTTTCCGTTGATTACAAACAGGTGGTTGATAGTGCTCAGACTTCCTTCAGGGTTGATGAACAAAGACTTATGGCTTTGATGAGGTTTTTATGGCATTAGGTCAGAAGGGGTAGGGCTCCCGGACTGAACCGTACCTGGGGCACTGGTCCTGTTTGGAATGAGCCTTAGAACTGCAGATAAAAAGAAAAAGGCAGTCAGTAACAGCTGCCCCTCTCAGCCCGTGGTGGAAATGTTAGAGTTAGTAGAGCCCTTAAAATGTACCCTGTCCACACATTCATAACATTATGCATACACAAATGTATATTTAAACAATAATATTCAGCAATATAAAACACAAATCACAGTAATCTCCTAAGTATTGGTTATTGATTATTATTCATAGTGAAAAGTGTGTGATTTGTGTCAAGTGCATAGCCAGCACTTTTCAAGAGCTACTAACTCCCTTGCAGCAAGTGCAAAAGAGCATGTTTGAAAATATACTGCATGTACCGTAAGTGATTTTAAGATTTAGTATTTATATTTTGAAGTGAACGTACTAGATTGGTTTATTAATAACTCAAACTCATGTCTAAAATATCATATACATAAACTATTCTGAAAATGCAGATTTGTTAACAATTAATAACCAGCATTTGACACTGTTTAGTTAATATCTGTTTATTTGTTGTAAATTAACTGAAACATTGTATTACTTAAATTGTGCATTTTATTTTTTTAACCCAGGTGGGAAAGTGGTTGCAGGCAATGTTTACTTACTTGAAGCATCTCCCTCGTTATCTCATCCCTTGCTACTTTGATGCTATTCTGGTTGGTGTTTATACCACTCTTTTAGATGCCACTTGGAAACAGATGTCAAGGTAAGAACTGTAGAAGAATATAAACTACAGGATGTATGGCTTGAATTTTAATTTTTACGAAAGAAATAAAATAATTTTCAAAGAGGAATAAATTGACTATATTGCTACTTTAAAACAGGTAATCCATAGTTTATTGGGCAAAAGTATCAGAGGGAAAATATTTCGAGTCCAATAGTATTAAATAATAAAAATTAGTGTTGGGTGCACTTGAATAATATGAAACACAAATCTACATACCACATCCTCTGCCACAGCTAGGAAGAATATTTTAGTGGTCAAGCAGATCCAAAGGTATATTATGCATCCAGTAATTCAAGAGAACTATCAATTAAAATATACATAGGCAAAGGAATGCTGCAATCTTAATTTCAAATTTGTGCAAGGGGGATTACACAGGAGATAATATGGAGACCAAGCAAGTTTTCACTTACTGCTGCCTTGATGTACAGAAGATGATCCCTGTACCTCAACCCACCTTTACACTTCTTTTAATGAAATGCATAATTAATAGGTATTACTAAACTTTGACATTTTAATTATTGCAGAATAAAAGGACACTATTTAAAATTTATAATTTTGCAAAGCAGCCTTTGATTTATTTTAAAACTATCTTGCAGATAATCAGATTTCTTCATTATATGCAGTAGTAAATAATGTAAGTAACTTGTACAATTTTAATTACTTGTCCAGCAAAACACATATTAATTAAAGCTTGTCAAAAACTTCATCGTTAGCAGTCTTTCTAAAGTCATAAACTAGGAGGAACTACAAAATATTTTTGTTCCTTTCAGAGCAATGCAGGTACATAAATGGTTAATATATTCATACAACTGTTCTTTTTTTTTAAATCCTACTGCATAACAAGTTAAGGGTGCAAAGTGTAAAAGTGAAACTTTATTCATATCAACAAATGGTGTCCAAAAAGTGTGGTCCATTCAAAAATCTTCAGTAAATAATGGTCCATGAAACAATAGTACCATGATGAAGTTAAAATCCAATAAATAAATTCAATAAATAGTTAAAATGGAATTAAAACAAAGTCAGAACTGGCTTCTCATATCTCCACCTCAATGTTTCCCTCTCGCTCTTGTGTCCCTTGTATCTCGCAGGATTAAGATACAGACCAAAGCTGTCTTTGATGTTGCTTCCATTTCTTACACCTCTTTCAGTACCCACTGGGAGCCACCAAGCCCAACTCCCTGTTCATGACATTTTTTTTGGTCTCCATAGGACTCCTGGAGCCCAAGATTGCAACTATTCATCAAATATGATCAGCTGCTGGAGCACCGTTCCGTTTGCATCACCACAGGGCATGTTCAACCATTTTGCCTCCTTTCACCCACACTTTCCTGACTGTCTGGTTCTGCTCTTCTTTTTTTTTTTTTCAAATTTTCTTTCTTCTCCTTTTCTCCTTCTACTCAGCCCCTTTTTACCTTTCTGAGTGTAGGTGATCTAAATGTTACACAGAGCCCTAATGAGGATAGCTTCCCTGATTGTGCTTGCACACGTAAATGAGCAGTCAGTCAGTTCCCCCATTAAGAATTCCATGGCTGCATACACCTACACTCCTGGAATTTGAGCCACACTATTCTTTTAAAATCCAGAGCTTGCTCTGATCCACCATACACCCCTTACATGCTGCACTACAGAGATTAAAAAGCTTCTCTGTAAAGTAACACTTTTTATTTATTTATTTTTTGTGGCAGGAATAAACCTTCATAAATGAATAAACACTGATATGTCAGAGTACAAAAGTCATGTAAGTCCTGCCTTGTGCCCTGTGTTGGCTGGGATTGGCTCCAGCAGATCCCGTGACCCTATTTGGATTCAGCGGGTTGGAAAATGGATGGATGTAAGTCCATATGTTCTTTCCAACTGAGAAAAGGTTACTTTAGGCCTAAAAGGAACATAGTAGGTTATGTGTTAAGATCTTACGCAATTTGCAAGAAGACATATTGTATGCTGTTTTTATAATACTGTAAATAATTGTGTTAAATGTTCAGGGGCTCTTCTGGTTATAACACTGATGTTAAGAACCAAATTGTGTACTTGTTTAATACTATAGTTAACCTTCAGAAATCTCTCCCTGCTCTGAAATCCCTCCTTTTTATAAGGACCATATTTATTTTACCTTACTCCCTTTTGCCAGGGGTTTTTACTGTAATTCAGGCTGAGTTGATGCTTCATGGGTGGCCAGAGCACACGCAGACAATTAAGCCCTTACAGTTTGTGTGCTCTTGCTTTTATGACACACATATAGTTTCCAACGCTTTAGCTTTTTAGAGCTTTGTAAGACACATCCATTCACACATCTTTTTAAGACTGATCAAAATTTCCACTTTGCTAGCCTACTCCTTTATTTAGTGCAGCATTCCTGATCAGTCATCAACCAGCTGAGGTTTTGTTGCACAGGTTTGTTTTTCGTTTGTCTTGAAACTAACGTTAGCACTAATCTTCTTGTGCTCTAGGTCTGTTATTTGTTAAGTTTGAACATTTTTTCTAATCACTTCACATTTATTTTATTTTAAAGTATTTTTAGTAGCATTAGATAGCAGTATTTGAAAAACAATGTGATTGATTTGCAGACTGATAGCATTATGCAGTAAGGGTGGAATGTATCCCTAACAATGTGGAAGTTTATTTTTCAGCTCAGAGGTCGGCGGCAGCCTGTGTGTTTTAAATAAGTTAAAATATTCATGTGAAAGGGTGTCAAACTAATGTTTTGTATGGTGTCACAATAGCTCTATTTGGTTTTAGTTACAATAATAAAAGTGAAAAAATGTGATAAAAAAAACAATCTTTACGTCTCCAGATCTACGAAAAAGTACATAGACTGATCATATACCTCTACGGAGGCTTTCTTTGAGAATATGAAACAGTTACTTGTTGCAAAGTTTCTCAACTTTGACAACTGCCAGGCTATTTTGAAGGAGGTAAAGAAGACATCTAACATGTCCTGCGAAGGCCAACAAATTTTCCTTAGCCCCGACTTTGATTTAGGAAAAGCTCAAGTGGTAAAAATCCAGTGGTGAAACCTGCACAAGGTCTCTGCTGTTCCCAGCTTGTCTCAAGATTTCACATGCCTCAGGGCAAATAATCTTGATGATATTTAAGTCTGCACATGAATTTAAAACAATTAGGCAAATTGTTTGTTTCATATTGTAGCATATAATTGTAAATATTTTTACCAGTATGTTTTAGTGGTAATTGAATACATTAATGTTGCCCTACTGGAAAGTAACATACCATAACATTCTAAAACCTGCATAATGACATTTTTGGGTTAACGGTGCAAGTACCTGGTTTTGCAGTACTAGGCAAAAGGTAAGCAGCAACCTCGGAAAGGGTGCCAGTCAATTGCATGTCCTAGTTATGTACACTCCAGTTCTCACACTTAGGCCAGTTTAGAGTTACCATTAACTTAACCTAGACATATTTGGGCATGTTAATTAGGCTTGTAATTTGAACCCTGATCAGTTGACCCTTGACACAGCAGTACTAAACTCCGTATCACTGTGCTCACTTGTCCAAATGGGGAGTGAATTCACTATACATGGAAAAAGATATCTTGTCTGGTGTTATAACTGGGCTTTTATTTCTTTATTAATTTGTCTGTCTTGGTTCTATATTTAGCATTTAATCAATTCCGTTAGATGGTGCCTCAGTAAATCTTATACTGTATTTGGCAGTTTAATTGCAAATTAAAGATTGGAGTTGTAATTTGTTATGGTACAGTAAAGTTATTTTGATAAAATTATGATTTTTTTATATTATAGGTAATCATAGAACTATAAATTATGCTTTATGAAAAAAAATATTTTTATTCCTACCCCAGTTTTGTTCAGAATGGTTCAACCTTTGTTAAACACCTTGCCATGGGCTCAGTACAGATGTGTGGAATAGGAAAATTTCCTGCCCTTCCTCCACTTTCTCCTAATCTGCAGAATGTGCCTTACCGTATCAATGAAGTCAGCAAGGAGAAGGAACAGTGCTGTGTTTCTCTAGCTGCTGGTAAGCTATGTTACTATTAACAGAAATTATAAAACACCTTTTATTATTGAGTATTAATTATACTCTTTTAATTATTAAGGTTTACCACACTTTTCTTCCGGGATTTTCCGATGCTGGGGGAGGGACACTTTCATTGCTTTAAGAGGACTAATGCTGATCACAGGCAGGCACTTGGAGGCCAGGTAAGACAATCCACAAGTTAGTTATAATTCCTTCTATTGAAACATACCAAAAATAATATTGGGTATCAAAAATGTTTAGTTTAAAATGCTTATAATTTAAATATTATTATATGAGCTAACTTAGATAAGGAAGACAGAAGTTTTGATGCAAGATATTTAAGGAAGATAGAAGTTTTGGAGAGTGGAGACAAGTAAGAATTTCATTGTACTTGGTACACATGACAGCAATGACCCTATAATCTATGAACCCTTACTGAAAGTCATCCTTTGTCAATATAATGTCCAGTTATTAATCTTTTTCAGATCCGTTAATTCAATTCAGGGTTGCAAGGGGTCTGAGCATATCTCAGCAGCATCATGAAAGCAAGAACAAACCCTCCATAGGTTAATAGTCCATTACAAAGCACACTCAAACTCAAACCCATACTCACTCTTGCAGGGCCAGTTTAGAGTTACCAGTGAATCTAATAGTATTTCTTTGGGGTGTAAGATGAAAACCAGCATAGACAATGAGAGGGCCAGAATTTGAAACAAGAGTCCTGTAAATGAAGGGCAGCAACCAAGGAGCTGACAGACGTGCATATTAGGTAACTTTATATCATTCATTTAGACTACAAAACAGAGCTTTTGTATCTGTTGACAAACATAGCTAAGCATGGATAGTGCTGTAAAGAACTATCCTCAAAAGTGAAAATTGAATAAAATAAAGAGAAAAGTTGGATTACAGAATTCACTACAGAATGATGACTTAACTAAATTTTTAAAGGATATGTTCAGTATTTTTCAAATCAAAATAATTTCTTCACAATCACGATACTGTATATGTTAATTTGCCACATGAAGTTGTGTTTCTGAAGTGAAACATTTATTGTAAGTCTTAAAAAATATGCCCGTTCTTGCGGTGTAGAATGGATTTCAAGGGGCACTGGTCCAAATGCATCAAATGTGCTCATTGAATGCATTAAATGTTTCTATTTAAGAAAACATGTCTTAGAAAGGCATGCTTGTGACAAAAAAATAAGCAGGAAATAATAAATTCTACCACAGGTACTTGGTACTATTTTTCTTAAAGTAAGGTTATTTTTGTTGTAGTGTGGTGAGCTTATTGTAGTCATCATGAGTTTTGACATTTTCCATATGTTGCCCACCAATTGGCATTTGTCCTATACCGTAACAAAGCTTCAGGCTGCACATTTTAGGCCAGTGCACATTTTAGGCCAGTGCCATCTGTGCTCTTTTTACAGTGCTTTTTCAGCCATGTTTTTAATTATTTCAAAGCTTATGAACCTTTCACCATTATCATGTCCCTAATTTCCACTCTATACTTATGTTCTTTTTCCTGTTTTTGCATTTACATCTCCCAAAATTATTATTATTATTATTATTATTATTATTATTATTGCGTCTTGCAATTCTGCCATATCCCTTTTCAAATCGCTTATAAAGAGGCTGTATAAAGAGGATACATAATTCTTCTTCTTCTGTTTCTTCAGTTGGTGTTTTCATACAATAAACATATATTAAAGATTTTTTTTTAAGTCTGAGTATATTTATATTTTCAGTCACTGTCTTAAAATGTATGACTGCTTGTTTCAGTTGATAATCCACAATGAAACTTGCTTCAATATCCTAAATTAAATTTTAAATACACTGATTATCTTGTTGAATATCTTGAAATATCATCCAAACCTATGCATAAAATATCTCAAATGCATTTGAAGATGTATTAAAATGAGGAGGTTCTATTGAAAACATTACTAATTTTACAGAATGTTTAGTATAATATATACTTTGAAATAATTTTGAAATGCTTCAAATACATATCAAAATATCCCTAAATGCAATACATATCTTAATATACTGTACATTTCAGTTTTCTGGAAATGACCACGTCATTTTAAGAGATTTTGAAAAGAATTTCAGATATCCTAAAGTACATTAATGATACCTTAAAATGCATTTAGAAATATCTCAGAATGTTAATCTGACTCGCTGTAAGGGTCAGTTTGACCTTAGTATGCCTTTCTTCCAAACATGATCCTACTGAATACATTGGAATGATAAAATATTTTTTGATTTGCCATTATAATTATGTTTTTACTTACAAATAATTCTTGTTTAATTTAGAAAGGAAGTTTTAAATATAGAGCCGCTGCTCCTCCGCATCGAGAGGAGTCAGATGAGGTGGCTCGGGCATCTGATCAGGATGCCTCCTGGACGCCTCCCCTGGTGAGGTGTTCCGGCACGTCCAACCGGGAGGAGGCCCCGGGGAAGACCCAGGACACGCTGGAGGGACTATGTCTCCCGGCTGGCCTGGGAACGCCTTATTCTCCCGAAGAGCTGGAAGAAGTGGCCGGGAGAGGGAAGTCTGGGCCTCTCTGCTTAAGCTGCTGCCCCCGCGACCCGACCTTGGATAAGCGGAAGAGGATGGATGGATGGATGGAGTTTTAAATATATTTAAAAATAGAAAGAAAATAAAATAAACCTGGCGAGTTTAAAATAGTTCCTACTTGTAAATTGATACCAAAACAGTCTTCAGGCTTTGGAAGGCTTAGAACAATGAATTCCAAATTGAACATATATTTCAATGTTTTTTGTGGAAATCATCTTTACTGTACTACATGTTGTTGTAGTTTGATTTTTAAAAATACCCTATAGTAGTTGCTGTAATGAGTCATATTTTTTATTTGGCTGTTCAGAGCAAAAAGTCTGAATTAGTGTAATCCTTCACTAATTTGGGGTGTTCACAATAAATTTCATTATTTAATTCATGAGGTCGAAGTACATGATAAATATGTTTAACTATGTAAGATGTAAATATTTAAAATACCTTAAAGTGTTCCTTGTCACATATATCTACTCCTTGCTTCTCACTCAGTTTTTACAAAGGTTTTATTTAATCTGAATCTTTTTTTTCTCTCAATCTACTTTTCAGAAACATAATCCTTGCTTTTGCCGGAACACTAAGACATGGTCTCATCCCTAATCTTCTGGGTCAGGGCACTTATGCAAGATACAACTGCAGAGATGCTGTTTGGTGGTGGCTGCAGTGTATTCAAGATTATTGCCACATTGTCCCTAATGGAACTGATATTTTAAAGTGCCCTGTCTCTAGGATTTACCCAACAGATGAATCTAGTCCACAGCCTGCTGGCGCAGTGGTAAGGCAGCTTGTTTATTGTCTTTGTGTAGTGATTCCATTTTTTTGTTAAATTCACAAAAGTGTCTGCTTAATTTCAATACAATATCAGTTTCTCATAATTACTTATAACTTATATTTTTACCCCCTATAAGTTAGCATGAAATAAAATTATATTTACCTATTCCTATATAAACAGTGTTATTTAAGCCAGTTTGGAAATAGTCTAACTGCTAGTATGGACTTTTAGAGTAGTTTATAACTGGAGCATTGGTATACAGTTTTCTGATTGTGCTGACCATTCTACACATTACCAAACACAGAGAAAACTGAAGCAAGATAAGTAAGCCTTAAACAGAACTTTGTTTAAAAAAGCACTTTTCTTTTCTTTATAATATGCATTTTTTTTCTCTTTTTCTGTGAACTGTTTTTCTTTGAATTTTACTAAAACTTTTAAAACAAAGATATTTGAATTGTGGAATTATTTGAACACATGTCACACTATTATATCAACTTTTCTGTGAAGTAATCTAAAAACTGCAAAATGTTGGTAATTTTGGACACACACAGCCACAATACTTATGGTTTTGTTTTTATCTGATTTGAAAGATGTATAGACATTTTGTACCATTGCTAGTTTAAGCTAAAAGTTACACAAAAAACAAAACTAGTTTAAAATATTTTTGTAAACTTTAGAGAATAATATTTAAAAGCTTTAAATTTCAAGAAAACCTGTTATGCTTGGGTTCTAATAAGAATGCTTTAAAAAGATACATTTGAAAATGAAGGGTTTGTTGGCACGCACTTTACCTCAATACTACATTGCCGTTTTTTCTCTTAGAAATTTTGAAAAGAACACAAGTTACAGTGGTGCCATGAAAATATCAACATAATTATTATAATGTAAATATTGGTTTGTGCTAGCACTATATTTTTCAGATGCTGATGACTTATATTATTGTGGTTAGTACTGCTGCTGTGAATAGAGATTGAAGGAGTTGAACTTTTTCAATTTAAGAAATGAAGATTAGAAGAGGATCTAATTGAAGTATCTATAACTATGAAAGGAATTAGCACAGTAGATCCCAGATGTTACTTTAAAATATATTGAGCAACAGAAACACAGGGACATGGTTGGAAATTTGTTGAGGGCAGATTTTTCACAAATGTTGGAAAGTTTTTCTTCACATAAAGAACCATTACCATAAAGAACCACACATTTACCAAGTAGTGTGGTGGAGAGCTGGACTTTAAGGTCCTTCAAGTCTCGATTTGATGTTATTTTGGACAATTATGGTGAATAGATGAGCTTGTTGAGCTAAATGGCCCGTCATTGTCACAATTTTTCTAATGTTTTCCACTTTTGTGTGCTGGGTCCAAATCATAGGTTGGATACTGTAATTGTGGAGTTTTGTATATTGTTCCTGTGGCTATGCAAGTTTTTTCTCCCATAGTCTAAGGACATGTAGGTTAGGTAAACGGGATGGCCTAAACTGACTTTTAAGTGAGTATGCATAGTGTAAAGCTAAATTTTGCCTTCTGCTCTGTGCAGCTGGGAAACCCTCCAGCTGCCTTTGACATTAAACAGGTTATATAGAACAAGACATTGAATACTGTAGTTTTTGATTGTACTGATATGATAGATGCTGTAGGTCTAGCCATTTAAAAATTTGTTTGGTACAACAGAAAACATCTTCCAAGTGCAATTTCTCCCAGCCATCCAAGAACAGTTTGGTGATGAGCAATGCCTTTTCCAGCATAATGGAGCACCGTGCCATAAGGCAAAAGTGATAACTAAGTGGCTCGGGGAACAAAACATCAAAATCTTGGGTCCATGGCCAGGAAACTCCCCAGACCTTAATCCCATTGAGAACTTGTGGTCAATCCTCAAGAGGCAGGTAGACAACCATAAACCCACAAATTCTGACAAACTTCAAGGACTGATTATGCAAGAATGGGCTGCCATCATTCAGGATTTGGCCCAGAAGTTGATTGACAGCATGTCAGGGCAAATTGCAGAGGCCTTGATAAAAAAGGACCAAAAAACTTCAAATATTGCCTCTTTGCGTAAACATAATGTAATTGTCAATAAAAGCCTTTGAAACTTATGAGATGCTTATAATTAAACTTCAGTACACCATAGAAACATCTGACAAAAACATCTAAAAACACTAAAGCAGCATTCTTTGTGAAAATCAATACTTGTGTCATTCTCAAAACATTTGGCCATGACTGTACTTCTTAAAGGTAGGAGGTTTTGGTGGAAGAGGGCAAATGAGCGGCTAAACAATTTTGCTTTTAAGGAAACATTTTTATGAAATAAAGTCATTAATAAAATGTGATGGATTCATTTTGTACGTCTGAATATGCATGTTTTGTAGGGTTCAAAATAGTAATAACACATTTTTTTTCATTGGCGCCCCAGGATCAGCCTCTATATGATGTCATCCAAGAAGCAGTGCAGCGTCATTTGGAAGGAATACAGTTTAAAGAGCGAAATGCTGGACCTCAGCTTGATCGTAACATGAGAGATGAAGGTAAATGTTTATCTGATTGCTACCAGGCAGTACTAATGCAATTCAGGATAAGTAAATGTAAACAAAAAGACAATCCTTCTTTCTCAGCAAATTATGATCATAGCCGCACTTATGTTAATGTACAAGGAAAGTAGTTAGGTTTTAAAAATCTAAAGTGAGAGATAAAAGATAATTCTAATTTCATGTAGTTCAAAATAAGCAACTTCACAACCCTTAGAAGGATATTAAAAATGTACTCCTTTAACTAAATTGTGTTAAGTATGCAAATTATTAACTTTAAAAATAAGGCCAGTTTAATTCTTTCAGACTATAGCCATCCTCTTTTTTCTAAATTTCAGCTGTTGTCATCAGGCTGGAGATTTAGGTTTCCAAGGGTAAAGAGCAAACTGTTTATTTAAGAGCTATAAGCACTTTAAACTCTGTTACTTGGAGGGAGGCTACAAAATGCCAAAATTCTAAATTATTATTTTGTGTACTGCTAAAAATAATTATTAGTTTCTGTACTAATCTTGGGTATGTATACTGATAATAACACTGTTGTTAGTTGTTGTGTCTTTGTACATTTTCTTGTATCTGTATAACAGTGTCTTATGTTTATGTAATATCTTGCTGGAAACGCATTGTTCTTAAATAAAATTAGAAATTCACTATTTTGACTTGAAATCAAGTTTATCCTGTGGTCTGTAATTTTAAAAATTTACATTAGTGCCTGTATTTATCAGTATAAAGAAGTATTCTGTGGTCCTTGCTGATAAAAGTACATGTCTGTTGTCTTTATTTGTATAATTCATGTGTGTTAAGCTGACTTCTTCAATGAACATGCAAATGGCCAGTTCCAACCAGAAAACCGCTCCTTTCATTTCTTATTCCTTCTTCTAAAACTCTAAGATGCGAAGAAATCATAGTATCAAAGTGATGTGAATGTACTCATTTTAATAATTAGTTTTCACTTTATTTCTCACTCATATTTCCACAGATTTCAGTTCTTGACCAAAACAGACATCTACACTTCACAGTTATACACTGAATGTGAAGTTCTCATCACCTACAGACATTAAATTGAAATCAGATATTAATATTGATAGACACAGGCTAGAGTTTCATTATGTTAATTTTTATAGTAGTGTAATGCTGTATACTATTGAGGTTTTTCTTTTCTAACACGATCAGCAAGTATCTTTGAAACATATTTAAGCATTGGTTTGTATTCACATCCATTACTGATAAAATTGAAGAACTGTTTTTTTCATAAAGGTTAATAGTATGTACAATAGGAAATAATAGTAAAACCTATAATCAGAACACAGTTTCTGCTTTGGTAAAGAAAGTAGTCAATCAATATGTACTGTATTATGCCTTAATCGGTTAAAAGATGATAGTATGCATATGCATTTAAAGAAATGTCATCTTTGTAACCATTGCTTCAGCACTCAGAATGTCTTTGTTAAACAGTGAAATCACTTAATCTCAATCGACTATATGCCAATTTTGTCACCAGATGTTACCAGATGGGGCAGCATGGTGGCACAGTGGGTAGTGCTGCTGCCTCGCAGTTTGGAGACCCGGGTTCGCTTCCCAGGTCCTCCCTGCGTGGAGTTTGCATGTTCTCCCCATGTCTGCATGGGTTTCCTCCGGGTACTCCGGTTTCCTCTCCCAGTCCAAAGACATGCAGGTTGGGTGCATTGGCGATTCTAACTTGTGCCTAGTGTGTGCTTGGTGTGTGTGTGTGTGTGTGTGTGCGCGCGCGCCCTGGAGTTTGTTTCCTGCCTTGCGCCCTGTTTTGGCTGGGATTGGCTCCAGCAGACCCCCGTGACCCTGTAGTTAGGATATAGCGGGTTGGATAATGGATGGATGGACGTTACCAGATGTTGTTTTGATTTGACAGGTAATTTTATTTAAAAGTCAAACAATGCAACTATAACTTTTCAAAATGTAACATGAGCTGGGATTTTGACACATTTTATCAAAACTACAAACTGTTTACATTAGTCATACTATACAACTTGCCCTAACAAAAAAGAAGTAATTTGATTTCATTAAGAATACTTGGACATTTTATCACATGAAATGTTTGAAGTCAATCAGACATTAACTGCAAATCCCCATGTTATTTTTAATGTGCAAAAGTTAAATTATTGATCGAGTTCAAATGTACCATTTTTCTTATACAGTGCATGTATGTTGTAATAAATGAGTAATATTAATTAAACAATTAATATATGTAGAAAAGGAATTGGACAGTTTTATGAACATGTAAGTATATTTGATATGGCAGAATAGTGCATTTGAAAATTAGACTCCTGTGCCTGGTCGTTGTCCATATCCAGGTTGTATGTTCTCAGTTTCTGCATAAGATTTCTTTTAGATTCTCCAGCATTATTCCTGTATTCCAACAGATGTGCTATGTTAATCGGCAGGGTTAATTGGCCCAATGTGGTGGTGTGCGTGTGTGGATTATGTGACTTTGAAAATGTACATATCTACTGTATGTGTAAACATATCTGACCCATTGTTTAAGTATTATTTATTATTAATATAGGTTATTCATAAAGATTTTATTTTTTCTCCAGCCGTCTGGAGTTTTTTTGTTTTTTCTGGCCTTCGATCCTTACTCTTATTCGATGTTAATTAATGTTGATTTATTTTGTTTTCTTATTGTGTCTTTTATTTTTCTATTCTTTATTATGTAAAGCACTTTGAGCTACTGTTTGTATGAAAATGTGCTATATAAATAAATGTTGTTCATGATAGTAAACAATTGACATGTACATATGTACATTACATATTTTGTACATTATCTCTGTACTAGGATTTGGTCACATGTATTTTTTTATTATTACAGGTTTCTATGTGACAGCTGGGGTGAACCCTGAAACTGGATTTGTGTTTGGAGGGAATCGTTACAACTGTGGAACATGGATGGATAAAATGGGAGAAAGTGAAAGAGCTCGTAACAGAGGAATGCCTGCTACACCAAGGCATGTAAAATTAAGTTATTCTGGTGCACTGCATATACATTTTTATTGTGTTAATGGTAAATACAGAAGACTTCTTTTCACAAGAGTGTATCAAGAATATTCAATTAATGATGCATACATCAGAAAGACCGTAGCCAAAATAACTCTTTTACCCAAAGAAATCTAACAATATTTTATAGTTAGTCATGAATATCTGGAAGCTGCAAATACATATTTAGTATCTTCAGAGTTTAGATAGATAGATAGATAGATAGATAGATAGATAGATACTTTATTAATCCCAAGGGGAAATTCACATAATTCAGCAGCAGTATACTGATACAAAATGTGCATTTTGTTTCAGTAATTTTGTAACCTGTCAATAAACATTAGAGATCTAAAAGACATTATTCAGAGATATATTGTATTGTAAAACCTGCAAATTTCAGACAGATCATTATAGGGCAAAGTATGTTGCTTTATAATTATATTGTCTTTTATTGCATAAGACTAGAAGAGAAGAACATTCATTTCACAAACTGGCGTAATGTATTAGGATTTTAAAGGAATTTTCAGTGTAGAGTTGTTTCAACAGTTTCAGTGTCAGTTATACAATGGCTTTGTGTATAAAGGAGAAATCCTCAAATAATAGCTGGATAGTTAACCAATCTAAATATCACAAGTTACATAAATTCACTTAGTTCTGAAGTTAGTGCTGTCTTTTATTAGTCAAATTACGTTATTGTCACTATGTTGAATAATGCATGTTTAGAAGGACATTGCGTTGCTTCTATCTGGCCCATGTGATTTTACATACAGTGTACCTAATTGTTAAGAACAGATAAGTATTCATTTTCAGTAGAGATGTAAGTGATTAAGTTAAATTAAGTGGATCTGTGGATGTTATGATTTTATTTGACAACCCAACCTTTATATTGATTAATATCAAAAACTATAGCACAGCTCTGTAAGCTACTGTTATTTTTTTTAGGTTTTAATGTAGTTTTACTTAGTCATCAGATACGTTTATCTACAAAATAAATATCAATATGATACAGTTATGTATGCTTTGATTCAGTACAAACGACTACTTTGTATATTCACTATGGTGGGATAGCAAGCTTTCATTTTTAAAAGCATAGTTAATACACATTTTATGCTATTCACAGTTCAGTGTGAATTTTTTTTATATGAACTGTCAGTTTGTAAAGTTTTTGTTAGCTTTGCATTACAAGTAATGTATGTATTATATCTATTCCTACTTTATTCTATGGTAAAAGTAAGGGTGAAGCAGTACTGATGTTAAAGTCTTATTTCAACTCACAATGGAATCTTAAAGGAATCATTCAAAGGAATAGTTCACCCAAAAATGTTTTTTATATGTTATATACCCCATGTAATCTGTTGTGGTGGCTTTAAAAAAAATCTCATGTTTTGAGAGTAAATGGAGAGAAAACAAATTCTGATATAATATAATCCAGTAGTGCCCAATTCTGTACATTGCGGAAACAAAGTAAAAAACATTCACAAAAAAAGAAATCTCACATTAATTGTGTTGCATAATCCACATGTCTGTTATCCAGTTGTATGATCAAAACATGGAAAGTGCATGCTGTTTTTACTAAAAAAAATATTAAATATATACTTCTAGAATAATCAGTGCACATCATAAACCAGAAACTAAAGCTTCATGGGAATTACTGTTTGACCTGGAGACAGGCCTCTTCGCCAGTGAATGAGAGGGAGAGAGGCAGTTCTTTACGCTCTTGCTTAAAAATGCCTATGTAGCTTCTTAATGCTAATTATCTCATTGTAGTACATGGACATAAGTGATCATCAGTGTCATTAGTGTATGCTTAAAGATTTTGAAGCAGAAATAATGCAGGCACTGGAATTGGGGGAAGAAAAGAGGAAGCCTTCTAGTTTGAGACTTTAATGGTCCCTTTCAAGAGTAGACTTTTGGAATTTCCAGTTTAACCTTCTTAAGAATTTACTGGGATTCACATGTTGTCACTTAACAGGGTTTTCTGGTAGTTGCTTAGATAAATAACATCCATGCATTGAGCAGGTTTATCTTCAAGAAATCCTAAATAAATATGTTGGTTGGTAGCTGTGGTTCAGTACTGCCCTCATTCTGTATATTTATTTAATTACTAATTTGCACACTGTACTCACATCTTAAAAGCACAATTGAAAGAAACAGTATTATTGATGTTAAGCTGAAAAGAGCAGAGCCAAATGCAAACCAGCAAAGTTTCAAACGTACTGCATTCCCCAAAAGCTGCCTGTGTGCCATTTGTCTTCTTTCAACATAATTCACCTGCTACAGTTTTTCGGCTCACTTTTGTCGGTGTAAAACTGCAGCCATAAAACAAACAGTGCTTGGCTTTAAGTGATGTAACTGGACTGGAGTAATTTCCTTGTCACCTATGATGGAAAAGAGTTTCTATATTTCATAATTAGTCTACTTAAAATTGCTAACTTTCAAAAGCAAATGGTCTTCCCTGATAAAATTCAGCTAGTCTCCAAAGTGTCTTGTGAACCCTTTACTTGCATTAACTTTATTGCATTTTGTGTAAGGATTGATAAAGATTTTCATTCTTTACCATGCAGTTTTCTAGCATGGGTCACATAAACAGTGGCCTGGAAAATTCCCAGGGATTGCACTAAATCTTGACCTGTGAAGACTGCAACTTTTTGGGAATTCTATTCCTGTGAAGGCATATAGAAACCTGGCCTTCACTGCTATTGCTAATGAAAGATATTGAGTCAAACAGATGAGTACTAGTTGTGCTACCCATCTAACATGGGCAGATAGCTACGTAATTCACATAGACCTCAGCATAATTATTGTTAATGTTTGAAGTGCACCATCTATTGGATTGTATTTGGTAATGTATGTAGTTAAAATACATTGCACTTTTAATTTTTTTTTGTATAGCACTCTTCACTGAGTGCAAGAGCAGAGCATTGTGAACAAATGTCAGTTAAAATACACGTATAGATTATACTAATTACTAAATACAGAACTGGCACACATATAAATTCAGATTTTATTTAAAAACACAGAGAACAAGATAGAAACTAACTACAAACATTAGCGTTTACAAATCCGTAACCAGATGGCATGTAGCAGAGACCTAGCAACCGATTAGAAACCCAGATCTACAGACGCACACTCACAGAAACGTGTCCGTTTATTACAGTGAATAAGCTGAATTCTTTCTGTCCTGCTGTTACTTTCTGTTGTCCTGACTCAGCAGGAAAATGGATAACTCATTTTGTGAGTAAACCGGGAGAAGTACGTAAAAGGCTAAACAAAAGAAAATAAAAATAAACCAAAAATCAAGGTCAAATAGCAAGCAATAAGTCGAAAACCTGGCAATACTGGAAGAGTAAACACACAATTAATCAAAACTAAATTAAGGATTTTCTCTACAGATCAGATAAGGCTCATAGCGAAAGGCTGAACTAGTCAATGTCACGACCCAGGAGACCATGGCCCTAGAAATGTGGGATTTGACCCTAACAGTGGTACACAATATACATTCTTTTAAAGAAAAAGGATACCAAACATCAGTTTTCAGCCTAAATCATCACACCTCTTAGATTTCAGTTATTACTTTAAATTTAACTCTTTAAAAAGTACTAGGGAACACAGATCTATAAAAGCAGATTTCACACAAACCTTGTAAACATTTTCTTCCCTCAGAGAATCATGGACACATGGAATAAATTACCTAGTAGTGAGGTAGAGAGTGGAACTTCAGGGACTTTCAAAATGCAACTCAATGGTATTTTGGAAAAATTTGGCAAATAGAATAAACAAGATTTTTAGGCTAAATGGCTTGTTCATAGCAAATTTATTTTTTGTAGCAAATATTCATGTACACTGCATATTAATTATAGGTACAGACTCCTATAACCCTAGTAGCATAATGTGATTTCTGAAGACAAATACATGAAAATATAAAACTAACCTTTCTCCCTTCCCTCAAACCGCCCCCCAGAGATGGGTCTGCTGTGGAGATTGTAGGACTGAGTAAATCTGCATTGCGCTGGTTGATTGAGCTGCACCAGAAGAAACTGTTCCCTTATGATGGAGCATCTGTTCAAAGAAGTGGTAAGAACGTTTTAGAGATATCATCACCATGACAGTAACCATAGGGAACTAATTAATAATTGTAATAGAACAATTAGGGCCATATAATTTATATAGTACATAAGCAGTAATCAACTTAATTTTCAAAGCTAACGTAGAACTTTTTTTTTTAAGTTGTGCCTTGTATACATATTTTTTTAACAGTTCAATTGCTTACACTGCTAAAACTGTTTCTGCAAATATATTTTGTAGTTCTTTAATTGAAAATGTTTGTAATGTAAATGATGCCATTTAAATATATCTATTCAAATGACTCTTGCACAGTTTTTTCTACAATAAGGATACTTGTCTATTTTATAGGGAAACAAGTAAAGATTTTATATGTGGAATGGAATAAGCAAATTCAGGAAAATTTTGAAAAACTATTTTACGTCTCTTTGGACCCATCTGATCCTAATGAAAAGCATCCCAATTTGGTACACAAGAGAGGCATTTATAAAGATAGCTTTGGAGCTTCTAGTCCTTGGTGTGACTATCAACTAAGACCTAACTTTACCATTGCAATGGTTGTGGTATGTATGGCTATGAGTCTGTCAACTGCACTTGGTGAATTAAAAATTAAAAATCTCAACGTGAAACAGTGGATATACAAAAGGCAAAGCATGGTATCTCATAACTAATTCTCAGAAGATTTGATATCTGAAAAAGAAGCCTTATTTTTACTTTGTGTTAATAACATCTGTATCTACTATTATTATTAGTTTAACCGTATAATTTAATTAAGAAGGCCCTCCTCATTTGACGTTCTTGCTACACAACATAAAAAGTTGGGACTTAGGAAGAAAAACAGGTGTAGTTTAAAATATATTTCTTAGCTAGTCTAAAGTGACAGTCTAGTGTACTGTATATGTTTTGTGGTATGGGAATGTTAGTCATTGCCCAGAGAGTAGACTTTTCTTTTGACTTTACTATCCTTTTTCTGTTTACTCTCATTTTAATTAAACCATAACTAGTTTTTTAGAGGTCTTTTGGATTGCAGTAATTGTATAGTATGCTGTACTATGTAGTATGTCAGTGGTCCTCAAGTTCAGTTCTGAGGTACCACTTTTTATTCTATTTTAATATTTACATTTAGAAAAAAAAATCAGAAATTAGAATTTTTGCCATATCTTTAAATAAATAACTGTCTTTGGCTGTTTTATTTTTAATTCACCTTTTATATGGAGTCTGCTTCCTGCTAGTCACAAATGGTCAGTCTTAAAAAGTAGTTTTCTTTCCTACAGGCTCCAGAGTTGTTTTCTCCAGAAAAAGCTTGGCAAGCTTTAAACATGGCAGAAAAGAAACTTCTTGGGCCATTAGGAATGAAGACTTTGGACCCAGAGTGAGTAGATCAAGTGGAATAAATAAATAACAAAAGTTTTTATGATTTTATTGAAATAGAAATCTTTTTTTTATATATACCTCATTTTGGTAATATTATAATTGCACCCTCCTGCGGTTTTCTCCTTTTCACCCATTTATAAGGAAAATAACCTAGAAAATGTTCTAGACTCTATATGTGCACATGCAGTTTACAGTATTATGACAATATTTAATGGTGTATCAGGAATTGGCTACCGTTTTTAAAAAAGAAAAAAATATATAAAACCAGTAGCACTCATAAATGGATAGTGGTTAAATTTGGCGTTAGCAGTCAACAAACAGCAGACTACAGAAGATACATAGTTAAGATGAAGCCCTAAAATGCAAACTTCATTACACCTTGCTGTGAATGGACTGTGGAGCCAAACAATGCAGTGACTATGTCAGTAGACCTCTGGTTCAGTTTTGGGAGCCTGCTGTAGCTTCAAGTTTTGCTTCCTTCCAGCTTCTGCTTTAAATTGAACTCCACCCTTAATTAACTGTATGCTACATGTAGATCATTTAGGGTTTTTTTTTTTCTTGTTTTTTTAAGATTGTCACAATGATCACGTTATTCATTCCTTTTTTTTCTTGTTTCTTAAGCCATTGTTTACTAATGAACGTACTTGTGGGCTGACTCTAAAGTAGCTATATTTTATTCAGTGCATTGCACGATAAGAAAAAGAGAAAAAAAAAATAAAAGACCAGCTTATTAAACTATGAGATCAGTTAGAGCTACAATTATTATTATATTGTGTTACCAGCCACACTGGGTCCCTAGACTGAAACGTAGAACCTCTTTATTAGGTAGTACAGATACTGGACACTAAGGATTGTAAGATCGCTGCCTGGTCTGATGACTCCTAGTTCCAAGTTACCTTGATTGAAGGAAAAAGCTGAGTCCAAATGAAAATGGATTCTTCCTACCCAGTTATTGAAAATAAAAGTTGATGGAGGTGTTGGTCTAACAGTGTATTTTATTGGCGCACAAGCAGAGGATTATTTGAATAGTATATTTTAACTGCACTTTTCCCCCATGAATTCCTTGACATGTTTTAAGTGTTTTAGGGAAAAAGTTAGGTGTGCTTAATAAAGTGGTCATCAGGTATATTTGTTATTGTTAAGACAGACAAAACACAATTAAAACTTTACAAAATCATTTGTAATCCTAGTCAAGAGTTAAAAATCATTTCTTTTAAGCATTTATACTATGTTAATGGTGCTTTTGATGAAAGTCATCAGTATACTGCTGCTTAGTAGTTTGTCCATAAGGCTGCAAAAAGTGCCACTGCTGTGGAAGACATTCTGCATTGTTCCTGTTCCAAAGAAGACAGGCACTTCTTCACAATGTGGTCCTTGTCAAAGTCACTCAGATTCTTATGCTTACATATTTTTCCTGCTTCCAACACACTACCTTCAAGAACTGATTGCTTGTTTGTTGCCTAATATATCTCACCCCTAGACAGGTGCCATTTTAACAAGAATAGTCAATGTTATTCACTTCACCTGTTGTTCTTATTGTCGGGGCTGATGGGTGTGTATCTCCCTTCCAGTGTAAAATAACTAACAAATATGTGTGTATATTTTTAAATATTAAAAAAAAATCCTCATCATAATCCAATCATGATGACTTTGTCTATTTTGCTATAGTACATTTCTGTTCTAGGTAGAAAAATATTTCTTGTATTATAGCAGGTCTCTTTGAGTTATAGGTGAGACTACATGTGAGATTTTACAAGTTTTACTATGTTTTACAGTGATATGGTCTACTGTGGTGTCTATGATAATGCCCTGGACAATGACAACTATAATATTTCTAAAGGATTTAATTACCACCAAGGCCCTGTAAGTAATACATCTTAAGTGTTTTTTTTTTCTTTTTGTTCTTATGGGTTGGTGATTTTGGCTTCCACTAACCATTATTTTGTTCTCAACGAATTGCACAGTATTACTCAATAAAGATTTACCACTTGAATATTTTGCTCATTGAGATCCAATTTACCTTCATTTTTTTAGCAGTGTGTATATATATATATATATATATTTATTTATTTATTTATTTATTTATTTATTTATTTATTTATTTCCCCTCTCACTTAACTCTAAAGTATTTGAAACATAGATAATATTGATATCAAAACCTTTTATAGTCTTGCATATTCATCCATTCATCCATTATCCAACCCGCTATATCCTAACACAGGGTCACTGGGGTCTGCTGGAGCCAATCCCAGCCAGCACAGGGTGCAAGGCAGGAACAAACCCCAGGCAGGGCGCCAGCCCACCACAGGACACACACACCCACACACACCCACAAACCAAGCACAAACTAGGCACAATTTAGGATCGCCAATACACCTAACCTGCATGTTTTTGGACTGTGGGAGTAAACCAGAGCACCTGGAGGAACCCCACGCAGACACGGGGAGAACATGCAAACTGGTTAATTTATTTGTATATGCTCAAAAATACCATATCTCACAAAAACACTTCCATTATATGGAAGTCCAAGGCTTGGCTACAAAAATATGGCATACATCCCTGACTTCCTTTCATTCTTTACCACGAAGGCCTTATTATAATATACCATTATTGATAAAGCAAATATACCCAAACAGCAACATCGATCAACTAATAAACTTTTAGATAACCTGAGACAGCACTGAGAAATCAAAATCAAGTCATCTGTAGACAGAACACATTCTTCCTTATTTCAAGACTGTGCTGTACATCATGTACAACCCTCTTGACTTAAATGGTCAGAAATATGCCCCACCTACAAGAGATTTTTTGAAACACCTGCAACCTTTGGCTAATGCCATACTAGGCTAACATTTTCATCTACTTAAAGAGCACTGTCAGGGTTAGCATTAATCCTCATCTTCTCTGTGTAATAAGGGCAGGAGAACATTCACTTAATGAGCATTGTAGTAATAAATTAAAAAAAAATAAAAACCTTTGCTGCCTCATTGTAATAAAATGGAGTAATTCTAGCTTACCTACTGCAGTACAATGGAAGAGTAATGTCCTATATTACTTAAAAAACTGTTAAATTCAGATTTACTCTTTAAGAAATACATATTTTAAGACTATGTTTAATACTACTAATCATAGTATTATAATATGTACAGAGTAGTATAGTGAAATTCTTATTTGTATGTCCAACCAACATACAACTCCACAAAAAAACAATGTATCAAAATATAGAATCTTACTTCATTTAATAGAAACACAATGTTCCTTACCCTTGTTTCTATGCAACCTTCCCCCAGTTCCAGAAACTTTATTAAGTTTAGTTTAAATATCTCTGTTCATGTTCAGGATTTTTAAAGAGAACACAACTTTACATAATCACAAACTGCTGCACAGAGGACATCTCTCTAACAAGAGCACAAGAAACTTATAAGGTCGACCTCTGGCAATACTGCCCTGAAGTTCCATTGTTTAAAGTAATCATTGACCTCACTGAATTGCCGTAGACTTTCTGGCCATTGTGATATTTTTACCTGCCTATTTTTTTTTCTTTTTGTGTCATTTGGTAGGCATATGAATAAGAACTCAACTATTAGAAAATACTGTATACAGTATATATATATATATATATATATATATATATATATATATATTTATATATATATATATATATATATATTTAACTTGCTTAGTTTTGCTTCTTGCACTATGTCTATTCTGAAATCAATAAATTTCATTCTGTTCCTGTTTCCAGGTAAATCTGTTATGTTTAACCTAAAAATAATTTAAGCTCAACTTTTCACCTTGATTTCAGTTTCATTTGTCATGTGCTCATAGTTCAATGAAATACTTAGATGGATGTCTCCCTCCAATTAGTGATAGTAGGGCAGTATCAACAACAAATAAAATGTCTTTGTCAGTATGAGTGGCTGTTAAATAACCTTTTCACCTGCTGATACAAAATGGCCCTGAATATTACCAGTGTGACTGCTATTGGTCTTAAACTGCATTGCAGAATTGAGGAGCAAGTGACTGATTAGGATGGTCAAGGTCTTTCAAAGCTTCTTTGTTTAAAGAGTATTTCTTGATTTCATTTTTTTTACATTTTTTTTTCATTTTATTATTGACAGTAAGTGTAGTTGATAAGGTTTACATGTTATTTTTTTGTGTGTTTATTTAGGAGTGGCTTTGGCCAGTTGGATATTTTCTACGAGCAAAATTGTATTTTTCGAAGAAACTTGAGAAAGAAATTTATGATCAAACGGTTTACTTAGTGAAGAATGTCTTGTCACAGCACTATGTGCATCTTGAGAGGTATGTAGCAAATTGTGGTTGAACATATTCTTAAGTTAAGATAAATTCTAGGTTTAAAAATTCTGTTATATCAATGGACTTTAGTTTAAGTGATTGATGTGTTTGTTCTGTTAGGGTTTGAATATGTAGCCCTTCTGCTTGAAATTTTTGGTCCTTAACCTATGTCAAACCAAACTGAAAGAGCTGCAGCAAATCTGCTAAATATAACAGATAAAAATAGCCTCCAAACCAGCGTGGATACCTGGCAGATACATGAAAGTCATAAAGCTGTTACAGCAGTGAAAGTTTCTTTCACAAATGTTAACATAAGGGCTCTAAATAGATTTAATAAGTCTGTCTTTGAACTTTTTGGATGGATTCAGTGAAGTATATTTTGCAGGGGAAGTACAGGAGGGTAAATCCATTATCAAAACATCATACCTTTGGACCTCATCATCACAGATTTTAACAAAACTTGCCATGCTGACTTGGTCATATGAGTAACCCACGGAACTGAAATTGCACATGTCTTGGATCAGTATTAATGGAGATTTAAGCTAACAGATTTCAAATTTTGCTTTAGTATAGAATTGACCGATTTTGAAATATAGGTTTTTTCGCTATTCAATTTTTAATATTATAATCACTCATAACATTATCATTTTTCTTTTAGGGGATAGCACACAGTAGTATTTACACAAAGTAAGGAGTTGGAAAACAGCTTTATAACAATATGGGAACAATTTCTGTGCAACTTATATTTAGGGAGATACAGCCAGTCAGAGTCATAATCCCCCCGCCCCAACAATTTCAAACTTTGTTAGTTTAAATCTCCCTTAATGCTGATCCAGGACACATGCCATTTCAGTTCAATGGGTTACTCATGTGACCAAATCAGCATGCCAAGTTTTGGTAAAATCTGTGATGATGAGGTTCAAAAGTATGATGATTTGACAAGGAATTACCCAAAAGCACAGTGATTAGTTTTTTTGCCTCACTGGCTATTCATGCATTCACGTGCAAATATGAGCATGTCAGTCAGGTGCCTTATTCACACCTCAGTGTAGGCAGAATACAACACCTGTGCCTGATCAGACTGGATTAAAGGGACCCTGCATGGCAGACAAGGAGGAGAATAACAAAACAAGACAAGAGAGATGGTGGTTAAAGGAAAAAAGGACAGCGACGGCAGGATCTGGGAGATGCCAGCATGTGCTAGGGAGGAGGCAGGCAGCCAGATAGAGAACCCTGAGAAGGAGAGTGTGGCTGACACTGAGGGGGGCTGAAGAGAGCCACTTCAGCTGAGTAGTGCGATGGAGCTGGAGGGATCTGTTGCTCAGTAGGGCTCTTGTATAAGGCTGGGAGACAGCAGCGGGAGTCAGAGAAGCGAGGCTCAGCATAGCACCCTGCTTGGAGCCCGTGACGTAAGCAAGTGCCCAGCTAGATTAAAGGTTGGTTGTGCCTGCCAGAAGGATTTCTCCTCTGGCTACCGGATCTCATTTAGGGTAGGCAGAGGAGACATCGAGACTGAAGTGGAATGCACCTGGGATTTTGAGGTTTTTGTAGAATTACTTACTGCTGTGTGCTTTTAACCTTTATTTATTGAGATTACTGTATATACTCGCGGATAAGTCGGGACTTGATTTTACAGGATAATTTCTGGTATTTTATAATGTCGGTCGTATAAGTTGAATGTGGAAAACTCACGCTATTGGTCCAAGAGATTATGATATGCTAACGTCCATCTGAGAAAGTAACGATGGAACACATTGCCTCTTTTTTCTATGTATTGTGCCTACGTGACCACAAGGTAATACCCAAACTATTCCAAAGCAACGGTTGCACTGATTTGTATTTTTTGTATCTCACACCCTCATACACCTTTATCATATGAGCATCCCTTATCTACGATGGAGTGTTCAATCAGAAGAAGATATGAAGCTGGTTTTAAATTAAATGTCATTGAAGCAGCAAAAGAAATTGGCAACTGCGCTGCTGCAACAAAATTCGATGCATCTGAGAAACTGATGTGAGATCATATGAGGCAAGAAGATGTAATAAAAAAATTTAAGTGTCACATTTTTGAACGGGCGTATAAGTCAGGTCTGATTTTATGATCGATTTTTCAGGTTTCTAGACGTGACTTATACACGAGTATATACGGTATCTGTTAAATATTTTAACCTCCATTGGATACTTTGATTTTGTGGATTATTTATTTATGTAATAGATGGAGCACTGCACTTTTTTAACATTTTTTTTCTTGTTTTAATAAAATCACCTACCAATTTTGTGCCAACCTCTTGCTGAAGGTGTGTGTGTCCTCATTTGCCCAGCTCATCTCGGTACATGACTATTGATGGTTAAGGGTTCAAGATGATTCTGGAAGCACCAGGGAGCATAGAGACAATCCAGACCATCACACATGTAAAGGATGTCACTGCCCACTATAAAGGAATGCAGTCTTCTACGAAAGAGTCTGCTTTTCTTTTTTAATACAGTCCCACTTTGTTATTAGAACAGTAGAACAGTCTAGCCTGTCATTGATATGAACTCCCAAGTATTTGTGGTACCTCCACATAACCTCCCTGATCAGGTATAGAGGCTTTTTAGTGTAGAAAAAGTCAATAACCAGTTCCTTGTTTTCGCTGATGTTAAGTTGCAGATAATCCTCTTTGCACCAAGAAACAGTTATCCACCTGACTCTTATGCTGTGTCTGTCTTATGCCCCTTTAACAAAGAGTCATCAGAGAGTTTCTGCAAATGGCATAACCTAGTGTTATATTCGTAGTCCAAAGTGTACAGAAGAGGTGATAGGACAGTTCTTTCTGTGTAAGTTTACCTCTGAACAGGGATGACTGGATAGTACTGAAGGCTGTGGACAAATGAAAAACATAATCCTCACAGTGCTATCAACTTTGCCCAGAAGAGTATAAGCCTTGTGAAGTAGACAAGTAATTTGCATCTTCCACACCAATCTTTGTTTGATAGTAAACTTGCAGTGGGTACTGGTGGTCTTTCATACGAAGACTCATTAGTCCAGGACCAGCCCCTGTCGGCTCAAAGATGTCTGTGAGATTAACTGAGAATTTTAAATTGGCCTCATATGTATAATTGCATTGCGCCCTGTCTGTTGTTGGTTCTCTCCTTGCATCTTGAGTTTTTGTAATTTAATTGCTTCCCCAACGGTCAACTGGATTAAGCAGTATATTTCTTCTGTACAATGTGAGTTTCAACTTGAGCTTGAAATTATAAAAGATATACTGTGCTTTTTTGCAGAAAAAATGTGAAATTTCATTTTTCAAGGCACTGTATGTGATTACCATGAAAAACTTTGAAATTCTCCTGATGTACTTTGGAGGTAAAAATAAATCTGCTTAATTTGTCTTTTGCAGATCGTCCTGGAAAGGTCTTCCAGAGCTCACTAATGAGAATGGCCAATATTGTTCATTTAGCTGTGAAACACAGGCGTGGTCCATTGCCACAGTGTTGGAAGTCCTCCATGATTTCTGATAAAAGTAGTAAATGCTTCAGGCTGCTTTGATGATGCATTACGTAAAATTATCATTAACTGGGTTGCTGTTCTAATAATATGCTATTTACCCTTTGCACAGACATAAGAATGTTTAGTCACTATTACTGAGTAGAATTAAGGATATTAGTAATAAAGTAGTATGCCGCTTGGACAAATTAAAGTTAAAAGTTTGAGAAATGTGGGTTGTAATGAAAAAAGTGTAAAGTCTGTTTTTTGATGTTATTCAAGTCTGAATGCTGTATTACTGCACTTTGTAAATTATAAATGGATTAGGATTATAATTCATTAAATATTTTATTGTACATTTTAAAAAATAGAACATTTTTATTTCTTATATTTCGTTCTGGTGCTATTTGTGCAAGCCTGCAACGAAGAGATCTAGTGTCTCTCTTTTAATATTTTGCCTTGTATCAGTGAAAATCTTTATAACATACTGCATATACTAGTTGAATAATCATTCACTGTTTATTTGTAATGTAATTTGGCCTACAACAATGCCAAAAGTCATCTTCACCTTAACACTGTAATTATTTATTTGGAAAACAGAACAAGACTGAAAAAGTCTAGTTATAGTATTCATGCCAAAGATGATGATACGGCTCAAGGTACAACTTGCTTATCACTCAGCCTTTCTGATTGTCAATGTACCATTTATTGAATCTGAGTAAATATTCAATTACTCTCAGCATTTTTGTATTTGCATAGTGTGTGAGTGTTTGTAATTTAATCGCATAAAGCATGAATGTTTCATATCTAGTGTTTATTGAAATACTGCAGTATCAAGATATATCAGTAGTGTAGATAATTCTACTTGAAAGGCATGCTGTTCTCCACCATATTAATCACTATTCAAATATATATGTGTAATAATAATAATAATAATATTGATTACTTCATTCACATAATGTTTACAGTAGGATTCAAATGTAATTAGAGGTCACCAGTATTGCCATATGGTATACTTGTGTAGTGGTTTGCATTTCAGTAATTTATTTTCCTCATTTTTCACTGTCCTGTTGCTTACAGTGTGTCAAGCACTAGAATGTCTGTCTTGAGATTCTGTTTTCATTTTATGTATATCAAACAAAAAAAAAGGTTTTTCAAGCAGAACTCTGTCGTCATTTGTGTGTTTTTTTGTTCTTCGCTCTAAATCAAGCGTTTGTCCATTACTTGAAATGTTTTTCCAGGATCTGATTGTATCTGGAAGTTAATTAAGATATGATCAGTTAATTTTTATATTATATGCATTTAACTGTTAAAATAATGTATGGGTGTTTCAATAAGAAATTCCACAAACAAAAGACAGCAAACTTGCAATAAGTAAATTAAATATTGACCATTGTGCTCACAGAGTGCCACTCTTGCGGCAGACATTGACCATTCCACAAAGTGGCGGTTTTGGACTGGTTTGTTCCATTATTTGACATGGCTCTAGGGGCAGCAGGAACATCTGTTTTGTTTCCAATTCATCTGTTCATCATTACTTTAATCAAGAAGAAAGAAATGCCTTGTAAATAGTAATCTATCTTTTGTTTGTATTATTTCACAGTTTGTCCTGTTTTTCTGATAAGGGGGTGGGGAAGGGCTTCTCTAAGGCTTGTTTTGGGATTGTAGCTGGGCACATGGCTAATTTATTTTTTTTGTTCTTTATTTCACCTTATACAATTTCTTGTATTAGGAATTTGTTAGTTTTCGCATACCCCTTGGGGTCAGAGCGCATGGTCAGCCATTGTACAGTGTCCCTGGAGCAATTGAAGGTTAAGGGCCTTGTTCAAGGGCCCAGTAGAGTAGGATCTCTTTTGGCAGTGATGAGGATTCAAACCGGCAACCTTCGTCATCATAACTAGCCGTGCAGTGCTGTAAGAATCAGTTTTATATATCAGGTGGCAGTACTCATAAAATTCTCATTGTGGTCAGTTACAGTACCACTCAAATATGAATAATGCAAGTATTATTTTTAAACACACCCAGGATGGAAATCAGCAGAGTTTCTCAACCTTTGTAGTTATGGAGACCATTCTTACCTTTTCAAGTTCACTGATGACCCACATACAGCAAATGAAGATTCTGGTTGTTCACTTGAAATGACCATGTGGAAAAGAGCAGGGTTTCCAATTGGTGAAATGAGTGCAGTTAGAGGCAGTGAAAACATCGGACATCACCATCAAACGTGATACAGGTTTTTTTTTTTTATCTGCTGTGCTTATAACCCAGCAATGTTCTACATATGGCTGCTACAACTACAACTCCGAGATGTTTGCTGGCCTCACAAAGCATCATGAGGTGGTTGGAAAAAAATTTTCACCTAAGCCAGCCACAAAATGAATTTCCTGAAAAATATTTAGCAAACAAGGTCACTGGCAAACACAGCATTTTTGCTGCGAAAAATTTTTGCCCATTAACGATAATGTAACGATTATACTTTTGGCAAACTTATGTTAATAACACATAAAGTAAATTTATTAATTAACAGATAATACGATAATATAATCAGAATGTGTGAACAAGTAATTGTACTGAGGTTATTTAATTTTATCTGTAGCTATGCTACAGTAAATTTTAAAGTAGTGGCCTTGTCACGTGGAGCTCAGTAGCTGAGATGATTACTTTCTGTGCACACTTGACTTTGTACCACAGCTACCTTTGAAGACAGAGACAGTTTTTTCCAATTCTAAAGCAGGTACTCAGTCTAGTAATTCATATACTGCCTAGAAAGATAGGTAGTAACACAATACATACAACCAATGAATAAAGTAGCCTATTGAATATTAATTGATAAATTATAAAAGAAATGAATCCAAAAAAGTTATTGGATGAAGCCTATTCTCCATTAGCTCCTGTTGTATATCAGAACTTATTTCATTGAAATGTTCAGGATGCAGCAGCTTTTTTGTTACTATACTTTTTGTGTCTTAAAAGAAGAAGAGTCAAAATTCCAGTGAAAAAGTAAATGACTTTTGTTTTAAGATTGCTGCCAGCCACACTTCTGACACTGAAAAGTCTTGGATGAGGATAAAGCGGATTCCACCCATCTAATACTGTGTTTAGGTGAGTACAGTATTGCATTACAAGAAAACACATTTTTCACATGTATTGACTGCTATGACGGTAGGAGGATCCTCAGATGAACCTCTCCAAACCCCAAATAATACCTAAAAGGTCTGTAAAATTAAAACAAAATGGTACCTTGAGGTAAAATCCATTTGGGTTCTGTGGCAGTGTGCTCAGGCTCTGCCTGGGAATGTCGATTGGTGGAATTGCAGGGCCTGCATTCACGTGCAACAGCAATGGTGTGGTACCCCGTGTAGTGGAAGGTGGCACAATGCTACACTCTGGGCCCTTGTAGTTCATGAGCCAATCAGATTAATGATAAAAGGGGGTTGGAAGACACAGATGTCAAAATATAAGTGGTGAAATAATACAATTGTTCTTTATTTACAGATGCTCCTACGAAAACAGAAAAATGCGCAAAAACGAAATTTCAAAATCCAAATCAACAATGTCACTAATTCAAATTCACTCAGCTACAACACTCACACAAATGAAACCAAGAATATCAGAAATGGCAAACAATAAATATACACAACAAAAGCAAAACAGCCCTTTCTTTCTCCTCATAACAAAATCAGATAAGGGGTGGAGGGAAATACAACTGTACAAGTAAAAAAGTAAAAGCAAAATTCTTCTTTCGTTTGATCCTTGAAAAGCAAAAATTATTTGAGGTGGGAGAACAAAAGAAGACAATAAAAGGGTGAGCTGTGGAGGTGTCACGTTTAGAAGGAAGCACAGGAGCTCCAGAGTGGATTTTAAACATATACAAACCGGATTCCAAAAAAGTTGGGACACTATACAAATCGTAATTAAAAACTGAATGCAATGATGTGGAGGTGCCAACTTCTAATATTTTATTCAGAATAGAACATAAATCACGGAACAAAAGTTTAAACTGAGAAAATGTATCATTTTAAGGGAAAAATATGTTGATTCAGAATTTCATGGTGTCAACAAATCCCAAAAAAGTTGGGACAAGGCCATTTTCACCACTGTGTGGCATCTCCCCTTCTTCTTACAACACTCAACAGACGTCTGGGGACCGAGGAGACCAGTTTCTCAAGTTTAGAAATAGGAATGCTCTCCCATTCTTGTCTAATACAGGCCTCTAACTGTTCAATCGTCTTGGGCCTTCTTTGTCGCACCTTCCTCTTTATGATGCGCCAAATGTTCTCTATAGGTGAAAGATCTGGACTGCAGACTGGCCATTTCAGTACCCGGATCCTTCTCCTACGCAGCCATGATGTTGTGATTGATGCAGAATGTGGTCTGGCATTATCTTGTTGAAAAATGCAGGGTCTTCCCTGAAAGAGATGACGTCTGGATGGGAGCATATGTTGTTCTAGAACCTGAATATATTTTTCTGCATTGATGGTGCCTTTCCAGACATGCAAGCTGCCCATGCCACACGCACTCATGCAACCCCATACCATCAGAGATGCAGGCTTCTGAACTGAGCGTTGATAACAACTTGGGTTGTCCTTGTCCTCTTTGGTCCGGATGACATGGCGCCCCAGATTTCCAAAAGAACTTGAATCGTGACTCGCCTGACCACAGAACAGTCTTCCATTTTGCCACACTCCATTTTAAATGATCCCTGGCCCAGTGACAACGCCTGAGCTTGTGGATCTTGCTTAGAAATGGCTTCTTCTTTGCACTGTAGAGTTTCAGCTGGCAACGGCGGATGGCACGGTGGATTGTGTTCACTGACAATGATTTCTGGAAGTATTCCTGAGCCCATTCGGTGATTTCCTTTACAGTAGCATTCCTGTTTGTGGTGCAGTGTCGTTTAAGGGCCCGGAGATCACGGGCATCCAGTATGGTTTTACGGCCTTGACCCTTACGCACAGAGATTGTTCCAGATTCTCTGAATCTTCGGATGATGTTATGCACAGTTGATGATGATAGATGCAAAGTCTTTGCAATTTTTCGCTGGGTAACACCTTTCTGATATTGCTCCACTATCTTTCTGCGCAACATTGTGGGAATTGGTGATCCTCTACCCATCTTGGCTTCTGAGAGACACTGCCACTCTGAGAAGCTCTTTTTATACCCAATCATGTTGCCAATTGACCTAATTAGTGTTAATTGGTCTTCCAGCTCTTCGTTATGCTCAAATTTACTTTTTCCAGCCTCTTACTGCTACTTGTCCCAACTTTTTTGGGATTTGTTGACACAGTGAAATTTTGAATCAACATATTTTTCCTTTAAAATGATACATTTACTCAGATTAAACGTTTGATCTGTCATCTACGTTCTATTACAAATAAAATATTGACATTTGCCATCTCCACATCATTGCATTCAGTTTTTATTCACAATTTGTTTAGTGTCCCAACTTTTTTGGAATCCGGTTTGTAGATCCTGCCAGTGATTCTGACTGAAACTCACCATGCCATTGACAAAGAGCAGTTTTAAACCTCCTCCTGAGTTCATATTAGGTACACCTTTCATCCAAAAGTAATAAGGGGCTTATAAAGTTTGTTGGCCAGTGCATAACAGTTCCTATGACCCCTACACACATGAGCCTGTCATAGTCTTTAATATGTCACTGAAAAGAGCCAGCCAATGCCACTTTTTTCACTGATCTGCCACTCAGTGGGCTTGAAGGAAACAACTGGCTTCTGACCAGTCCTCTGGTGATTCACCTTTGAAAGGTTGTACTGTACTATGTTTGGGACCATGTGCTACCCTCTACTGAAGGAGGTCAAGGGAGAAAGCAACAGGACTTTTCTGAGCCATATTCTAGACCCCAGAAATGGTCTCTTGCACTTAGAGGAAGAGTAAAGTTAGCCCTGGCCAGATAGCCTTTTAGCTTCTCTTACGATCATTCTGAAACACTAAAACACACGACACTTTAATAATTAACATCTGATTAATTGAAGAATGAAAAATATAGAATATAAAATTAAAATGCAAAAGTTAAAAATCCAAAACAAAAGAAGTACTGAAATCCATAAGCAAAAACTGTAGAAAACAATTACTAGATAAAGACTACAATTCAAAACTCCAAATCTTAAAGACTGAAAGTAAATATTGTGGAGGCCAGTATGCAGCCGGGACGCCTGGAAGGACCGGCAGAGGGACTTCTCCTCCGGAGGACCATAAGAGAGCAGCTGCCCTGGTTGGTATGGGGGCCACGGGAATGGAGCATGTAAGCACAACCCTATAGCGGCCCATGGTCACCACCAGGGGGCACCCAGACGCCTGAGAAGCCCTGGACATCAGCATTTCTGCCACACCCGGAGGTGCTGGCGGAAGGAATTCCAGGGACACCCGGAGTGCTTCCGGATGCTCGTGCGGCACTTCCGCCACATCAGGAAGTGCCACCAGAAGCTCGTCAGGAGGCACATGGAGCACATCCGGGTGGATTTAAAAGGGCCCGCCTCCATCCATTCGTCAGCTGGAGTTGGATGGAAGTGAATGTAACTCAGAGGAGAGGAGTGGAGGCGGTGAAGGAAGGCTGGACAGTAGAGAGGCCCGGACTTGAGGGTGTGAGGTACTGGGACACTGGGTTGTGTGTGTAGTGTTGTACATAGTGTAAAAATGAATAAACCGTGTGTGGTGTTTGAACCATCGGTGTCTGCCTGCCTGTGTCAAAAACCAGAAAAGACCCATTAAACAAAATGGCCAAAATACCAAAAACCTTACAAAAAAGGAGGCACAAAGAGTAAAGCATAAAAAGAAGTCAAAGAACAGTGAAACAATGCAACCAACGTGGCAATGGCCTTGCTGTGGCAGCAGATGTCTTAAATTACACTCGGGTAACAGCTGCTGTAATGACGACAGCACCTGAGGGCAAAAAATGAATTAGAGGCCTAGCACCCAGACAAATTAATCAAACTAATTTAAATTTCAAACAAGAAACAAGATAATTACCTAACATAGAACAGTAAAAAAGTGAAAAGTAATTAATAATATTAATTACAAAAAATAAAAGGGTTGGGGTTAGATATTGACAGGAGCTCAGCTGGGCAGAGGGGTTCATTGTGACTAGTGACAACAGAAAAGAGAGAACAGGAGAGTGTATTTGCCTCTTGTGCACTGGTTCCTTGAATTATTATTGTAGTTTTCTGTTCTCCCACATACTGTACACCACTCTGACATTAGTTCATGTTTATTAAATAACTTGTTTTTCAATAATAAAGATCTTTGTTTTGAGGCATTTGTTTCAGGTGAGGGTGGCACACAGGGGTCATAAGTCAGAATTTTTACTAATCATCATAAAGTGAATTTCAAGATGGTTTTGTCCTCCTTCATTGTATATGTCAGAGTCCATTTTTTTAAGTAAGCTTAATATTATCTAATTACTACTATTACTAACCAGTCACTAGATGAAAGTTCTGCCAACTGAACCAAATGAATTTTCAACAAATAACTATGACACATTGTTCAAACGTTGCTGAGTGTGTACTGCATGTTGTTCAAAAATGGTAACTCATTAGTGAGTAGTTAGTAATACATTTTTTGCTTGGTGAAATGACAGAAATGTTGTGAAACTTCACCAAACTCAGCAAAATGTATTGAATTCAATGGGTAAGGAGAACCTGAACTAGTTTTGAGTGGATTATAATAGCGCAGTAGTCTTTTAAGTGTCCCTAAAAACCAGGGAAATGTCTGTGAACTATGCTGGACTGATTTTAAAATGTGACCTGAGCCATAAGGCAGCTGTTGTAACGACTCCACAAACGTGCCTCCATGAGATAAATTTAGTAGAAATACATATCAGAACAGTAACATTTGTTGTAACATGATGCATGAATTCACTAAGGTCTACCCCTCTCCCCAATCTAATAGCAGGTACTCACCACTTTTGAACCAAAAAGTAGTTTGTGTTTTTTTTCACTGATGCCTTTGCTTGTTCACTGCCACTTCAACCCAACAATTGCAACACTTTCCTGTTCAACTTAACTGCACAGCACTCTGGGTAATACTATAAAAGAGGCAGACTGCATACAGGTCAAATTAAACACATTACTTTTAAGACACAAATACAACAATACATTTCCAGTTTCCTTTTGCATGTTTGTTTTGCGTTTAAATGTTTTCCACTAGTTTTTAGCTGACTAATAGGATCAGCGTTATATACTTATAGGTTTGTACCATACAATATTGGCAGGTTCAGCTTTCTCACAAATCATCATAGGGCACTGGGAAAAAAAAAGTTAGCCTAACCCAGCCACACGGCAAATTTTCAGAACAATATGCAGTAAACAAGGTCACCAGTGAATATAGCATACTGTGAACAATGCTTCAGGCAATTTCACTAATTTTATTCTACCACAAAGCAGATTCTTTCCTCTGTCTATGAAAATTGTTAACCACTGTTTAAAATTGACTTCCATTTGTCCAGTCATTTTGTTTTCTTTATTATACAATAAATGGGATGTTTGTATCATTGCAAAGTACATAGTAAAGGCAACAACAATGAATGAGCAAAATAATTCTAATTAAATACAAATGATAGAAAATATTAAGATTGCTACACCAATGTGTCTTTTTAATGTAGTATGGTAAAGTTAAGCATAGCAGCAAAATACATCTGTCAATGACAAGGAAGCCAGGATTATTTCAAAAGTTCAAATACTGTACTACATACATTTTATAAATACAAACTGATTTGGTTATACTTCAGTGAAAATGTTATTGCATAACATAAAGAGTTTTATTTTTGAAAGACACACAAATTTACATTTTTCTTGAGTTAAAAACATAAAAAGCCATTATTTTATGTTTTACATGCATTCATTGTCTAGATTTTCATTGATATACAAGATGACATTATTTTTAAGAAAATATAGATAAAAGTTATCTTCTAAACATAAACAAGGCAGAAACCAGCCTTGGAAATGATGACATTACAGGACAGCAGCACAGGTTTGGTGGTGGGGTACATTCACTTGTCCTCTGAGAGTGAAAACAACATTTTTGCATTTTCTGTGGTTTTTTTCAGCCTTAGGACAATTATACCAAAGTTCTTTTTCCATGAACCAGTGGCTTTCAGAAATGAGAGAGGGCTTCCAAGAACATGAAATGCAATGCCTTTTGCCAGTTCTTACTCTGCTAAATTACTATATATATATTTATATATAGTATATCCTGGGTAAGTTATGCAGCTGGGTGTCAGTTATAGTACCGTCAGTGAATTTAGGTGTATGAGATGTTCTGTATAACTAACTGAGTGCGTTTCTGTGTATAATATTTGTATTTTTTTCTACCAAAGGCTAATATTATTGGCAGGCAATGTGGTGTAGTGTTTAAAGCTTTGGATCTTGGACTTCAATCCCTAAGGTTGTGCAGTCAAACCATGCTAGTGACACTATGTGACAATGAGCACATCACTTCATCTGCTTGTACTTTAATTGGAAAAAATAAAGAAATGTAACCAGTTTTACTTCAAGTGTTGTAAGACACTTTGGTTTAAGGTGTCAATCAAATCATAAGTAATAATAACATTTTTAAGTATCTGGAGCCGCTTACTCTTGAACCTGCATGCACAATTGTCAATGAGTAAAACATTCCTGCATTACATCAACTCTTGATTTTCATATTGGTTTAGCTTTTATTGATGGTCATTGCAAAAGGCAATTTTACAGAAAAGTTCTCCCTTTATTGTTTAGGCATCACGATTGAAGAGAAGAGGAGGCCAATGGAGCAGAACAGATAACCAAGATGAGAGCCAATGCACATCTACAGGGAGTGCAGAATTATTAGGCAAGTTGTATTTTTGAGGATTAATTTTAATATGGAACAAACACAGTGCTATCAGTCAATCCAAAATGTTAATAAACCTGAAACCTGAATGTTTCACAACGGAAATGGGAGTGTGAACATCATCAGGGGAATACATATGTGCACAATTATTAGGCAACTATTAGTGTGCAGATTTATTATGCAACTAAAGGAAAAATGAAAATTTTCCCATCTCACTTGTTTATTTTCATCTGTTATAGTGAGAATAATAAACAAACACCTCAAAATTTACAAATAAACATCTCTGACATTTCAAAAAAAATAAATCAATCAATCAATGACCAATATAGCCACCCTTCTTTCCAATAACAGTCATAAGCCTTTCCATTCATGGAGTCTGTCAGTTTCTTGATCTGTTGATGATCAGCTTTTGTGGAGCAGTGACTACAGCCTCCCAGACACTCTTCAGAGAGGTGTATTGTTTTTCTCCCCCGTAAATCTGGCGTTTAAGAAGTGCCCACAAGTTCTCGATAGGGTTTAGGTCAGATGAGGAAGGGGGGCCATGTCATTATTCCTTCATCTTTAAGGCCTTTACTGGCTGGCCACGCAGTGGAGAACTTCGATGCAAGTGATGGAGCATTGGCCTGCATAAAAATCATGGTCTTCTTCCTGTATCACTGTTTGAAGAAAGTGTCTTCGAAAAACTGGCAGTAGGTTTGGGAGTTGATTTTGAGTTCATCTTCAATGCAAAAGGTCCAACTAGCTCATCTTTAAAAATACCATCTCATACCAGTACCCCACCTCCACGTTGGAGTGGAGCTCTGTGCCCATTACTGATCCACAGGTCCATCCATCTGGTCCATCAAGAGTCACTCTCATCTCATCGGTCCATAAAACCTTTGAAAAAATCTGTATTCAGATATTTCTTGGCCCCGTTTTGACGTTTCAACTTATGTTTCTTGTTCAGTGGTGGTTGGGTTTCAGCCCTCCTTACCTTGGCCATGTCTTTGAGCACTGAACACCTTGTACTTCTGGGCACTCCAGGTAGGTTGCAGCTCTGGAATATGAAAGTACTGGAGGATAATGGGTTCCTGGTAGCTTCACATTTGATTCTTCTCAAATCTTTGGCAGCTAATTTGCGTCTTTTGTTCTCAACACGTTTCTTGCGACCCTGTTGACTATTTGCAACAAAATGTTTGATGGTTCTGTGATCACACACCAATATCTTAGCAATTCCAAAAGTGCTGCATCCCTCTGAAAGACTTTTTACAATTTTTGACTTTTCAGAGTCAGTTAAATCTCTTTTTTGGCCCATTTTGCCCGAGGAAAACTAGCTGCCTAATAATTCTGCACACCTTGATATAGGGTGTTGATCTCCTTAGGCCACACCCTCCCTCATTACACAAATACACATCACCTGACGTGCTTAAATCCAATAAGCATTCAAGTTAATACAGCTTGGAGTTGGAATATACGCATTAAAAATGATGATATGGTCAAAATACTCACTTGCCTAATAATTGTGCACACAGTGTAAGAGTACTGGTAATCAACAGCAAAAAACAGGGCTTCCTAACCATTGAGTTTTGCATCTTCTTTGAGCTTTGCCAAAGTTTCTCTTTTTATTTCACAATGTTATCGTGTCTCTTTTACCTGACCAGGACACCACCCCATCTCTAACTGTCTGTCCACCCTATTTGTCAATGGTACTATTCACGTAACCCCCAATCACTTCTGGTCTGTTCTTCATTTTCATAAAGCATGCTCTTAGCGCTGAGAATGTAAGTTACCATAATATTCTTGTTATATAATACGCTACTGTGGCTGTTCGTTTGTCTGTCCAGGATTTTAAATCACCTGTAGCTCGCAAACCGTTTAAACTATTAACCTGAAATTTGGTACACATATACTACATAACCTCTACTATCTGCTTTTGGGGTGATTATTGAACTCCAAGGTTATTCCTCTTTTTAGTTCATTTTATTATAGAAACAGCTCTCGGCAGTGGCCAGCAGGGCGGTGAATGTGTACGGGTGCCATTCTCATCCCTACCACCTTCGCTGTCACTTCCCCTACCTCTTCATATCTTAAATCATTCTTAAGGCAGATTG
Organism: Polypterus senegalus; assembly: GCF_016835505.1. Taxonomy (NCBI): domain Eukaryota; kingdom Metazoa; phylum Chordata; class Cladistia; order Polypteriformes; family Polypteridae; genus Polypterus; species Polypterus senegalus. The sequence continues at coordinate 98,779,432 of NC_053167.1, read as the reverse complement.
AAGACTTAAGTGCCAGCTTAAGTGAAAAATTAAAGAAAAACATTCTAATTGCAACACAAACGCTGACTTAATCAGTTTTAATGCAAAAAGATGCTGACAGAAGAAGATAAGAAGCAGACTGCTAGGGAGAAGAAAAGAAGAGCTGCTCTGGAAGCAGCAAGCGCATCAATCTCTGAGCAAACGAATGCTAAACGTACAGAGAAAGAGTATGAAAACTAGGAATGCTCAAGTCAAGTGTATTCACTGCACGGTATCGTGCAGTGCACCGTTACTGGTATGTTATAGTGACAAATAAAAAATTTATTAAGAAACACCATGACATGTGTCAAGTCATTTTCTTTTTTCTATAATATTACCAAATTTCAATCAAGTCCGACAAAGCATTTTTGAGATTTTGCCGAATATATTTTTTTTTATTGTTGAGGAGGTTACTTGTAGATATTGATATACTGAAATGTTCTTTCTTAGCAAATACCTCCTGCTCTAGATGTACCATCCTGCCAAATTTCAGCTAAACGGGAATCAATGTTTTTTTATGTATGTATGTATGTATGTATTCATTTGTTGTAATAGACTGCTTTTATAAAGCCTTTCACTCAAATGTCGTGAGTAGTGTTCAGTGTCATTCAGATCATTTGTATAATAATGAGTGAGCACCGTAAATCTTTAGCAAAAAAAGAAAGAAAAAACAAAATTCTGTCTAAATGATCCTTCCCCAAAAATAACTCATCTGTTTGCCTGCATTACTTTTTAATTTCGCGTGTGTAAGTTTCAGATTTTCAGTATACAAGTATTCCATACTGTTATTCTTTAAACTCCTTTCTAAAGGAGTTTTCCTCAAAAAACAAAGCTAGGAGAAAACTGAGATGAGGCTGATGAAGATCCGTATGTGGAGTGTTGCTGAGGAGACAAAAACGAGTGCAGACTTGAGAAGTGATTAGCGCTGAGGTATCCAGTCGTGCACTAAGATAAACAAGCTGAAGTGATTTGAGGTTTGGAGCAAATTATGAAGAACTAAATGGGTAAAGATGCGCAAATGTGAAATAAGAGGAGGTCAAGAAGCTCAAGGAAAATATGAAGGGAACTGATGGTAAATGACCTGATCAGAACTGATATTATTACCTTAACTGACACGCAAAACAGGGGCAGGTGGAGGAAGAGAAATTCTGCATCATCTGGTTACTTAGGTAAACCCAGATAATGGCTATTAATTTAGCTGTGTTTTGGTTGTATCACCACGTAGAAGCATACCATTTCAATAGTTGGTGGCTACCACCAATGAACAGTACCTACTGTTTACTAGGAACTTCCTTATTCACCCAGTATGAGATACTTTTGAAATATAGGTGCTCAGTCCATTGTACATGACTGTACTGCCAAATCCAGCACAAATCAACTCATTAAGTTTGCTGATGATACAATAGTAGGACTCAATAGTAATAAAGATGAAACATCTTACAGAGCAGAGGTGGAACATTTAGTCAGCTAATGTGTGGACAACAATTTGTCCCTTAATGTCAATAAGACAAAAGAGTTAATTGTGGACTTCAGAACAAAGGCTGAATCTCCCCCATATCAGTGCACATCAGTGGCTTTCCTGTGGTTCAGCAGCGCAAAATTCTTGGGCGTCTACATCACTGAGGGTCTCTCCTGGACTCTGAATACCACACACCAGGTCAAGAAAGCTAAGAAGAGGTTGTGCTTCCTTAGGAGACTGACGTGAATGAGAATCCCCCTCCCATCTTCACCACCTTCTACTGGGACACTAGTGAGAGTGTTTTGATGAGTTGCATCACATCTTGGTTCAGAAATTGCAGTGTGTCTGACAGGAAGACTCTGCAACGTTTGAGGTGGATAGCTGAGAGGGTTATCGGAGTCTCTCTTCACTCCACTGTGGACACTTTTAAGGTTAGATGCAAGTAGAAAGACCTCTGCATAGTAAAAGACTCCTCACACCCCACTCATAAACTGTTCCATCTCTTACCATCTGGTAGGAGGTATCGCTCCATAAGATCAAGAAAAGCCAGAATGTGTAATAGCTTCTTTCCACAGGCGATACAACTGCTAAACTCTCTGTAACATGCACATAACAAGCCAGTTTTTATACACATAATTCTTTATTTTTCGATGCAGTCTTTAATTGACTAATTTATGGTTGGACTTTGTGAATTTGGCACTGTCTTGGTTTACTTTTTTGTGTTTTTTTCCTCTCCCTTTTTACACGTTTTCTGGTCTTGAGTAACGCAGTTTCATCCCAATGTATTTTAGATATGGCTGGAATGATGAAATACAACTTGAACTTGATCCTAAACTTGAATTTATGAGTGCTAGCCCTTTTAAACTACCTGTCACCAAATGGCCTTAGATACAAGAGCCACTGCATATATCTAGAACTAAATGGGCAGGATTCAATATAGATTTTCCTTATAACAGTATTAGGAGTTTGTACATTTTCCTTGTGTCCATGTGTTTTTTTTTTTTCTCTGGGTGCTTCACTTTCATCTGACACCAAAATATTGTGCATCGAACACTGACTGTTGACTTTAAAATGGCCCCAGTGATGAACTGCTCTTCTCTGCCTTGTGCCCAATGCTGCTGAAAACTTATTAACAAAATTTGAAATAAAAAAAAAGGATTTTCATTTTGTTTTGGAAAAGCACTGCACATAATACAATGAGATAGCTCTTTGGTTTCTTTTAGTAATGTGCAACTGAACATTTGTAGACAGGAAGGGAAACACTTCTACACAGGGACAATCATCATTTAATAATTATCTTGCTACAGATTCTACTCGTTTTATTGTTAAAGTTATTCAAGTAAAATGTCATTTGTTCCTGCAGTATAATGATAACATTCTATTTGCCATTGTTCACTTTTCTTACTACATAATTAAATCTACTTGAAGTTTCATGAGATGTTATTGTCTTAACATTGAGCAGCTTGAATTTACTTGATTCTCAGGTTTAACTCCACCAAGAACAGATGACGTGAAAGCAAGACACCATTAGAATTGGTAGATATGTGACAGTATTCTGAAAGACAAATCCAGAAAGTACAGTGAATATTTTACACAAGACGCTAAAAGCTAAATATATCAGCATAAAAATGTAGTTGCATTCAGATACTGTGGTTCAATTATGTGTTTGAAAACCTAGAAAAGCAATGTTAAGGTGAGGCGGATCATGATGAACTTTGAGATGACCATGTTTTCACCATAACTGTATATTTGTACTGCTGTTAGTGAAATAAAAAATTATTTAATGACAAGTTTATCAGTCAAGTGAATAGCTGAGTGCGTTTAAATGAGATCAGAACTGTTTGTGCATCACAACTATAACTTGATATTCTGTAACTGTGGGCTGATTCTGGTGGAAATGACTGCATGTAGGCTATCCTGCATGTTGCCATTGTCAACTACATCTGGATTGAAGCAAGGCTCCAGCAGACTGCTGCTGCCATGGACGAGTGTTAGTTAGGATGATCAGCATCAGTGATGGGTTCTGCTTCTGCCTTGCTGCTGATTAGTATTGGATTAGCAAATATTGACAACATCTTTCAACAACAAAACACCACATCAACAGGGATAATAAGGTGAGATGCAAACCTGCAAAAGATAATGGTTATGGCTGCTTGTTGGAAACTGTTTGACTGCATAATGCCATGATGAAGAGATCATCTCATCTATCATGTGATCTACCATGGCAAATCTGGCTTATGCCTTTTTCCAATAGTATATGGATCGATCACGTATGGCTGCCATCTTCCAAAAGTGTCTGTGTCAGCACCTTTCTCTGGCCAGCCGTATTTTCAGTACGATCTCAATCAGAACATGTGTGTAATATTCTGGGATTTGCCAAGGACAGACGTGTTTGGCACACCAAAGGATACAATTTGGTGTAATACCATAAACCACTAGTTGCTTTGCCAGGTTTGTGGCATTTACCACAGTACTCATAACTCACATGAAGCCATATTGAGACCAACATATTGTTCCTTTGTTCTGGAGTTAAAACCATTTCTCACTCTTGCCTCTTGTTCTTTATGCAGTTTCTCATGTCAAATTAACCACTCCTTCTAGGTGCAGTTTTTATGTTATAAAGAATATCTTTTAAATAGTTCAAATATCTATGAAATTAAAAAATTAACTGTAAAACATATCTTCTAAAATTGTTTTCTCTAGTTTACTTACAGTAGTTTACAGTATGCTATTACATGAAAATAAAATCCTTCTCAGTCGTGTTACAGCAGAATTTGGAGTAATATCGAGTGGGATTAGACCAGTGAAAGGCAACCTTTTTCGAGTTGCGGCGCACTAAGTCTAAAAATGTTGTTTCGCGGCGCACCTGAGGGACTGCCCATAAATAAAGCCGTGACGACACAATCTATGGACAATCGCCAATAAAAAACGGTTAATTTTACAAGTTTGAAAGACATTTTATCAATAAAGGAATCAAAGGATAAATCTTAAATTTAATTAATGTGAACGTTGAGATTGTTTTTCAGCACATATGAGATTGATGCGAGGATCAATTTTCGAAAGACAGACGCGCATTTCCTTGTCGATCATTTGAAGTCTCTCGCGTTTCTTAGACTTCATTTCCGTAAGTGTTCCGTTATCTGTTTTTCCAACATAAAATATATTTTTTAAACATTATCTTTTTAATCAACCAAAAGTTCAAAAACACTAGCAATTTTAAATATTTTACAAAAGTTTTCGCGGCGCCCCTAGAAAATACCACGGCGCACCGGTTGTCCGACAATGGATTAGACTATCATATTGTTAGCTCATCAACTAGTCTTGCTGAATTGGAAGAATCCTAATACAGCCTCCATAATGATAAATTACCTAAAACTGGAAAAAGTCAAGTTTTCTTTCCTTACAGAGCCTCTACAGAATCTGATAAAAAATATAAGGTTATTCTAGAATGTGTCTTCTGGGCTTCTTCCGACAATTCCATTTAACTCCTGTTATTTAAATCAATGTGAGGAAGTAGAATGCAATTGGCTGTTACTAATTAACTCTCTGCATTGGACAAGGCTGGGATTTTTCTGACTTTTTCGTGAATGACTGGACTGATTGTGCGTTTAAATGGACAGATTTTGAATAGCAGTATGAGTTAGGTGGTTGTATTGTAACTCATTTATCATAAGGCATATATTTGAAAGTTAAAAGATACATTAAAAATATAGCAGTTACTTACTGGCTGTGTTGCCAAAGCTCGAGATAGAGCACTTTTCACAGTCAAACTTGTAACATCAACCCAAAAGACTGTTAAGTTTTCAACGACTGATGCCCTGCAAGAAAAAAAATGTATGTTCAGAAACAGTGCTGTTTTGTGGAATCCTGGATTTAAATCCCACACATAATCACGGCCCATGTTGCATGTTCTCACTGCATTTGTAAGAGTTTCCCCCCTCCCTCACCAAAGATGCACTGGTTAGGTTGTTGGCAATTCCAAACTGCCCCCTGTGAGAAGGGGGTGAGAACATTCACCCTGCAATGGAGCTGGTGCCCAAACTAGGACTGCCTCCTGCCTTATGCACCACGCTGCCTGGATAACCCTTTGCGACCATGAATTAAATTAAGAGAAATATATTCATTTATATTTATATATTTTCATCCAAAATATTTATTTAAAACTTTCCCTTTTGATTATTTTGTTAATTAAAGAAGCCGTACCTGAATTCCAGATTTCCTAAGTTGGGAGAAACTGGAGCAAACCAGATAACTTGAATTTGTGTCTTTGGTGAATTAGAGATGTGAGTAACAGCTGAATTCTGGAAACAAGAGTCAACAAATTCCATTAACATTAATATGATACTGCATCTGCTGAACAGGCTGTTGGACTTTATTTATCTTTCAGAGAAGTGTTTACTGTACCTCTCATAAAGCTAGATTAGTATCACCATTGGTCATTAATAGGCTTATATTTTATGAACTATGAGAACCTTTATAAAGAGATGGCTTACCGCTGTAAGACACTGAAGAGTTTGAGCGTCTGCTGGATTTGTTACATTGAATGTGCCAACAGCCGTACTTCCACCAATTTGCCGAGCCTCTAGAATGAATCCTTGAAATGCATTCATTTGTGCTCGAAGTGTCACTTTGAAAGAGATTCAACAACATGAGCAAGAACAGTATTAGATGTATACATAATCTTGCAATTAACAATCCTTATACATTTAATAAAAGCGATTCTTCATTACTTTGATTGCTTCAAAACAACCTGGCAGAGGCAGCTCTGATCTACCTCTATCATGTTTGTAAACCAGCGGCAGCGTTCTACACTCTTAAAAATGTGTTCTTTAATGGCTTGTTCTGGTTCTTTATGGAACTATGTGGTTCCTCATAGACCTATTGTTTGTCCAACCACCATTTCATTCTGGAACAGATTCTTTGCATATAAAGTTGGTTCTTTGTGCCTTGAAAAACTTCATAATATTTTGAAAAAGGTGGGAAATCTTTAATATATAGTAGACACTAACAGATTGAGAAAACCTGGGCTTAGTCAATGTCACTGTATGCAGGAAGAGTCCTTTTAAAATCATGAGCCAGTGGTATTTCACAAATTTGTTAACATCCAGTCATGGTTGCTACAGATCTCAATAACTAAAAGTAATTTTTTAGAACTTTCATGCAGATGGGTCTTTTGGGAACCACTCTGGCACCTTCATTTTTAAAAGAGTAGGAAACGTGGGAATTATACAACAGCAACGGCCTGATAAACTTCTTATTCACTTACATGATAATTACACTTAAAGCTTTTTTCATGGTTATACCCTTTTATTAGGCTGCTACATGTTAAAGACCCAGGGGCTGGCTTCTCCAACGCCTTTCATCGGTGAGAAGGGACTTAAACCCATCTATCCATCGATTATCCAACCCGATATATCCTAACTACAGGGTCTGCTGGAGCCAATCCCAGCCAACACAGGGCGCAAGGCAGGAAACAAACCCCGGGCAGGGCGCCAGCCCACCGCAGGAGACTTAAACCGGTGAGAAGAAATTCTCACTTGCTTTCTGGAAGTGAGTGACACCGATCCGTACCATTCTGATCGTGTCTGCAGACGAAAATCTGCGCCTTGAATACTCGATGTTCTCTATAAGACATCAAAATATTCCTCGACAGGGCAGGCCACACTACAGTAGCAAAAGAAATACAGGGCATTATTTAAAATATATTTACATAGTAAATAAGGAGGAAATAGTAAAACGTTTGGTTTTAAAAATAGGACATTTGCATTCCCACCTTCTGCTAAAATATAAAACAGACGGCAGTGCGCCTTCTTCTATTTCTTTTACATTGCTATGAGATCTACTAGGAATGAACGGTGTTTATCAACCAGCAGTTGGCGGACGTTTGAAACGATTGTCTGCATGAGAAAGAGGTGTCTTCCCACGGGACTCGAGTGATTGTAGGTGCTGAACAGAATACAGGAAGAGAGCTGACATCGAGAATGAGTGACAGCTGGATCAGAAGAAAGTTCTGAGCGGGCCTGCAGGTAGCTGTTGCGGAGCGCATGTAATAAGGACTGGGTTGGTTGGGGCTTGCAGTTTTGACTTTGCCCGAAGAGCCACTCGATTGAGCCAGTAGGCACAGTGGCCTGTCTCTGACATCCTGGTTTCTCAAGGGACTGGAAGGACAGTCGCTCTTGTGTGGCGGCTTGTAGAATTCGCTTCTCAAGCAATTGGTTAAGATAAGTGCTCTCTTTGGTTACCCTCTTGAATCCATCTCATTTTATAGTTTTCTTTTATTTGGCCTGTTTTAAATAAACATCGGGTTTTATTTTCTGTTTTAACTGGGAGAAGTCCAGTAAAATGACACCTTTTATTGGCTAACTGAAAAAGATTACAATATGTAAACTTTCGAGGCAACTCAGGCCCCTTCTTCAGGCATGATGTAATTTTTAGCTGGGAAAATTTAGTGAACTTATTGCATCTCCAAGCATGGGCTGTTAAATAATGTACTGTACACTGTTCACTTTGTTTTGTGTGTGTGTATTTTCTCCCCGGTGTTTATGCGACTATTATGGTTAGTAAATTGCACGGAATAGTTGAGTACTGTGGTGTCATTAGTTAGAACAACGGGTGCTTTATTCAACACCTCGGGAGGTTATGTTAATTGCACCTAAATAAAGACTGTTATTACACTCCTCAGTTACTACAGCTTACATTGCTAAAGCATCGTAGTGAGGAATCACACAGTATTTTACAGATATACTGTTTAGTATATGGAGATCATAAATTTGTAAGTTTAATATTTCAGTGTTCATCGTATTCTAATGTTGCAGATAGATTTAACGTAACAGTTGCGCTTCTTTTGCGATATAGGGATGCGAAAGAACAGAGGAGGCTTAAAATTAAACAGCTTTTGGGGGCTGTAATGTGAACGTAAACTGCTGAGAGGACTTGTTCAGGTTTTTTTTTTCTGTGCGTCTCATCCGTATCAAACAAATTAATCTTTTTACCTGGTAATTCAACAAAGAACGTTTTCATGCACTCTTCAACGGTTACTTTAACACTGCAATAGTTTTTAACACGGGAGATTTTACTGAGTGTATTTTGGGGTATTAAATACAGCATGATTAGTCTGCTTAACGACACTCGTGTTAGAACTGAATTCCATCCCTGACGAACCTTGATTCTGTAACGGGACTAAAGTTGGCTATTTATTCACTGCTCCTTATTCAGTTCCATCCACCTAACTCGGCCACTGTGTGCAAACTTTGTCAAGCTCCATTTGAGTTTTTTTCAGGCCCAAATGGGTACCTGGGTCAAAATGACTGGCAAAACTGGCACTCATATATAATGAATGGAATTTACTGCTATGTTTGAATGGCAGTGTAAAAGGTTAAAAAGCATTGGGCCACCTCAATTGTCACACTTTTATGTAAAAAGACAGATGCCTTTGTTAAGTTTCATTTTATGTTTGTCCGGCCTAACGTGGGCACCTAGGTCAAAAGGACTGGCAAAGCTGGTACACTCGTGCCCTTTAAATCCCATTCATTAGGTATATGAGTGTGCCAACTTTGCCAGTTCTTTTGAACCAGGTACGCACGTTGGGCCGGGAAAAATCTCATCTGCAGCTCAACAAAGTTGGCACACTCTTGTATCTAATGAATGGGGTGTCTAAGTGTCAGAATTAGAAGGCTGGAATTGGATAAGGAGCTGCGAATAAGTTGGTAATGTCAGCCTAGTGCTTCTGTGTTTGTAGAAAAGCATGTCCTTCTCTGTGATGGACTGACGCCCTGTCCAGGGATTTTTCCTGCCTTGCACCTGAGGCTTGCCGAGATTTTCTTTGTGGCCCTGTACTTTGTTCGGGGGTTAGAAAACGGACTGATGTTCTTTTCTTAATGTCCAAATTGTCTGGGAATTGAACACCGTCAGGAAGTGGCCAGGAGCTGCACTGGAGGAATCACAGCTTTGCACCCGTCAGGTTGTGGCCTATAATAATCTCCTAAATGATATGACGGCGGTGCTGTAGTCCGTCCAATTTATCCCTGATACCAACTAACAGGTCTTCCATAAGGAGTAATCTTAAATTAGATCTGCGTCTACAGACTGGACTGTAATTGTCTTATTCATTTCATATGTACTTCATTTACTACAGTTTCGCTAAATTTATATTTTGAATGCCCAAGCAATAACATCATCATCAAAACGGTCTTTCGGAGTGTAAAAATGATGGCGACCATGCCTCTTAAAGGGAAGATGTTGTTTTGGAGGTGTGCTTCTCTTTCACCGTTGAGAGTCCTGTTTTTTGCCGATCTTCCTGCCAGTCTTCGAGTACAGACGAAAGAGCTTGGTGAGAGATTAGTGAGAAGTGGATCTGGGAGTATCTCGCCGTTTGTTATTGAGAAACCGTCCTGTTTCCTGGACCCTCATTATATCTGTCTCCTTTACTGAAATACGGAAAATGGCCGGAATCCGAGGATTTCTGCCAACGCACTGATAAATAAGCCGCTAGCTTCATAATGGTGCAGCTGAAATTGAAGCTTAGGCGCAGGGTAACTTAAGACTATTAGGAGAATTTAGTCCAGCAAACTATCCTGCAATTAACAGTTAATGTATCTGGAAAGGTCAAAACTTAGAAAATCAGGCAAAAAAACACAAACTGGACAAGCCCAACAATTAATTGGTAGTCAAGGCAAAAAAACTTCGGGTGATATACCATAGGGGAACAAACTACTAAAGTATGGATGTTCCATAGAGTAATTGCAAGAAAAAAATGGTGAAAACTGACATCAACATGCCCTGCCAACTATTATGCGCCTAATGTGTTCAAAATAATGTTAGTACTTGCAAGGTCACCAATGTGTTATTTTGAATAACTTTATATGACAACTAGCCACACTATCTCTCAAAGACCAGTAATAGCAAATCTTTTCTTTTTTTTTTACATTTTTGTATCTCTTGCCCTATGTGTACCTTCAGCGCCTTTCCTCTGTATCTGCGTGCATGTGTCTGAACCTTTCCTGAATGGTGCTCCCTCTTTTCTCAGACTCTGTCATTATTTTTGAGGTGCCTTGCTCTCCTCCTGTCCAGTTTTACACATATTATCTTCGAAGGTGCATGGAGGAAGATCGCTGTCAAAAGTAACTCGTAATAATTGAAGTCAAATTTACTCCATAAAGGCGTCTCTTAGAATGCCTCTAATGCTTTTTCTCTTCCTTGTTTGTCTCGCACTTGCACTTACTCTTTCTATCATGTCACTAAAGCCAAACTGACCGATCAGAAGGACTTGTCACACACACAGACCTTAGTGCTCTATTAGTAGATATTTTCCATGTATATGTGAAAATGTTCCAAGTTCATTGAATGAAAGAATATAGGACTATCTGCAACACACACTCTTAATCTGTTACTTTTTGTGTTGCATTTTATTGGTGGAGAATGAATTTGAAAGTTACAACTGGCACTTGCCTAATGTTAACCTTTCATAACTTCAAAGACTTGTATTAATTTGTAATCTTTGGTGGCTTAAAGTATTCCACTCATAGTCATATGTAACCCAATGTCCCACATCACAGCTTGTCTTGCATTGGACTGTATATGTAATAATAATTGGCAACCGTAAAGAATATTTGTTCCCTTTTGAGTCTGTTATTTTGTATTTGTAAAATATGAACTTTTTATGGATAATTTTTCAATAGAACAAAGCTGAAATTTAAAGAAACTAAATTTAAAAACCATCCATCCATTATCCAAACCACAGGGGTCTGCAGGAGCCAATCCCAGCCAATGCAGGAAACAAACCCCGGGCAGGGTGCCAGCCCACCACAGGGCACACCCACACACCAAGGACAATTTAGGATCGCCAATTCACCTAACCTGCATGTCTTTGGACTGTGGCCTGAAACTGGAGCACCCGGAGGAAACCCACGTTGAAACAGGGAGAACATACAAACTCCACACAGAGAGGACCTGGGAAGCGAAACCAGGTCTCCTAAATGCAAGGCAGCAGCGCTACCCACTGCGCCACCGTGCCGCCCTAAATTTAAAATGAATATAAAAATTTAAAGATCCTTTATTTTTTTGTATCACCATAAATTGACTAACTGCTAAAGAACTCTCTCCAGCCATCTTGCCATGTCACTGCTAAACAAAGCTCTAAAGTAACCCATTTTCTTCATAACTCACAAAATTATCCCCATTCCACATGGGATCTGACTTAATGTACAACATCTGGGAGGTCCTCATTTTCTTATGATCAATTGTAGTAAAAACTATGTCATGAAAATATAAACATTTTGAAGTCAATCTATTATTAAACTATTGTATGTTCATTTAGGGCAGTGTTTCTCAAATAGTGGGGCTCCGTCAAGGGGGGCGCGTTTGACCTCGGGGAACATGCTTTTTTATTTTTCTTTTCAATTTTTTTTGAATTTAGAATGCACTTTAAATCTTTTCTGTTACATTTAATAAAGCTATTCTTTGTTGTAAATTGGTCCATATTTCTTTCGTTTTTTATTCTCTTATACGTTAATAAGGATACAGTGTTATGCAGAGGTGTACTTATAACAATTTTATAGACAAATGATACTATTTATAGTCACGCTGGGGCTTGTTTTCTTCTTTCTAGGGGGGGCATGACAGAAAATAATTGAGAAGCACTGATTTAGGGGAACATTTCTATGACACTGCAAAATGCAGTTAAGTCCATTATAAAAAAACTAGTTTACAAGTATAGCTTGTCATTATAATAGGCATGTGGGAAAATATATATTGCTTAAAATTTTAAAACAAATTAATTTTATTGTGGAATTACTGAGTTCTTTTGAAAGTACAGCAGTTGAACCAGAACCAGCTGAGTAGTATAATAAAAGATACAGTATTGTCACCAGTTTGTTCCTCTATGTTCAAGTGCTATATTTCATATCAATCCATGGGTGGAGGCTGACATTTTGGCTTGGGGGAGCCAGACAAACCAGGAAATTGAATAGATTTTATTTTTTTTTAGAATGTAAGCTGTGCTGCTACATATTTAAATTGCTTCCGTTGTCAAATATGGTAAATTGTTTATAATATAAATTGACAATATGAAGTTAAGTCCCACTTACATTAACACATTTAAATTTTCAAAAGTATATAAAAGTACAAAAGACCATTAACAATATTTAAGTGATAAAAAAGGTTGCGTTTCTAAGTTTGTTTTTCTTTGTAGTTTAAATATGGCAAAATAAAATAAGAAATGCTTAATAAATTAGAAAATGTATACATAGTATAATATTTGGGTTTGACTTTTTTTTTTTTGCTTCATTGAAGAGACAGATATGACATTTTTATTTTTTAAATATTTTGTCACAGTGGTATGTGTGATGTGTGATGGAGATTTGCCGCCACAGACCGCCACACCTTTGTTTGCACAGGCAGGCATAAGTGACAGGCATTAGCCCTACCATTTAATCACTTGTGCCAACTACTGAGGATCTGTTTTGTCGACAGAAGCAGCTATTGGACGTGTTAAAGAGGAAAATGTTGTAGAGAAAATATGAAAGCTGAAATAATCTCCCTCTAGCTAAATCTGAATTGATTAGTCTGTAATTGTGTTTTCTACTTGTTTTAAGGATACAGGAAAAAATTGCTTTGGGCAGGATGGATTATAGTATTTGTTGATCCTGCCATTCTTTAATCCACAGTAAGGGGCAGCTGGAGCCTATTCCAATACGCAAAGAGCACAGACAGGAACAACCTCCAGGCAGGACATCAGCACACACACACACACACACACACACACATCTGAGGACGATTTATCATAACCAGTTCATATAATCTGCACGTCTTTGGACTCTGGGAGGAAACTGAAGTAAACCCATGCAGACCCACATGCAAAGTCAGGGAGCACCCAGGGTGTGACCTTTGGACTCCTTACTATGAGGCAGCACTGCTACTGCTGCGTCACCATGCGCCTAATTCATTGATTACTAGCATATTTACATTAACTGTGATCTCAGAAAATTGAGAGAAAAATGCCCTTTATTTGAGCCCCATTACACTCCACCTATATATCAATATTATTTTGAGGGAATGGACTGTTTACTAAAATTGAGAAAAAACAAACATTTACACATATACCAGTAGTACTAGGGTATTGTACTGTATTAGCCATTATGAATGTAGTGAGAAGTCAAGTCAGGTCTTGTCTGAAGAAGGGGCCTGAGTTACCTCGAAAGCTTGCATATTGTAATCTTTTTAGTTAGCCAATAAAAGGTGTCATTTTGGTTGACTTCTCTCATATACCAGAAAATGAAGTCTAAGAAGTTTAGGTCAAAGCAACAGAATGGCTGTTGAACAGGCTGACATTCTGAAAACAAGAAAAACAAGAAATACTGCTCAAAAACACAATGCAAACCAAATCTCATATTCAAACAACAAAGATGAAAATCTACAATGCAAACTAATTCCCAAAGTCATTAAGGCATAGATTGTGTCATTTACCAGTGTAAACTAATAGATTATCGACTTGAAGAGAGATCTTTTAGATTTTTAATCCAAGGCTGTTGGGGTCCTACAAGAGTCACAGGGTAACAAGAGGACATCGTCATCAACAACAATATGGCCCTGGCTATGAGAAAATTGTACAAAGCTTAAAAAAACAATGAACAATAAAGCCCCACAATAACATCAAAGAACTCACTATAAAAATTAATAACCAAGTCAAAGCAAAATAATAATGCAAAAATGCCATGTGATAAGCACATATGTCCAAGAATAGTAAGATTATAACAAATACCACATGAACTCTTACAGTACATTGCTTGTGGCTATTAACAACGAGCCTGAAACAGTAGAAAAGAGCTGGGCTATATCGAGCTGGTCAGAGGTAGGGAATCCATTCCCAGGAATTTGGGAATCCCACATGTCATTCCCGGGAATCCTGGGCTCCCGGGGATGACACAGTGCCGTGCATCTCACATCTGGACAGCTTTAGAACGAGCGACACTTATTTTTAATAAAACTACTGCAATATGATGACACCAATAAAAGACTAATCTTAAATACAAGCAGTTCATGCTGTCGTATAAGTACAGGTATCTAGTTAGTTGTGGTAATAAGAGCGTAGAAAGCACAACGTGTTGAGTGTGTGGTCGTCCAGGCGGAGGCACACCTTCGTGCAGAGTACGCCAGCCGCTGATAAAGCACACTGTGCCTCCACTGAAGTAGGCGGCACAGTCATCAGATACTGATACACTTGTTCTAAACAACACCCGCGCTTGCTGTTGCTCTGAAACACCGCCATTTCAGCTTTTACTGATGCATCCAGTTTCTTGTCATCACTTAATTATTTTCAACTATAACTCTGTTATTTCTTGATCGATTTTTATGCTTTTACATGCTATATATGCGAGCTTGGCCATTCCTGTCCAGCTGGGAATTCCAGCAGCTTCATTCCCAGGAATGCGGGAATGGGAAACATCGGGGAATTCCCTAGTTAGAGGTAAAGCACAACTGCGATTCTGTGTAGACCTGGGCATCTACTAAAACAGAGGTCACTTTTTGCTTATTATTACTTATTACTTATTATTGCACTACACTAGTCAGGTAAGTCAAGAAGAAACAAATATGGCAGCTGTAAAGCAAATAGTGTTACACCAGTGACTTGTGTAAAACTGTGCCCATCTAGTTAAAATGAGCTCTCCAAGGGGAGCGGCAAAATAAAATCTGATTTGTGATTACAATTCCCCTAAAGTTACATAGAAGACTCTGAGACCAAATTCATGCAGATGGTCTGGTCTGATGAGAACAAAACTGGCCCAGTGCATAAAATTAAATCTAAGAAAGTGAGAATTTTCTATATCCATCCATTATCCAACCCGCTATATCCTAACTACAGTGTCTGCTGGAGCCAATCCCAGCCAACACAGGGCACAAGGCAGGAAACAAAACCCGGGCAGGGCGCCAGCCCACCACAGGGTACAGTTTCTATATCAAGCTCTTAAATCTGATTTTCCTTATTGTAAGATTTATTTACTTAACAAAAATTTTGTTTTTAGGATTATTTAGCTTATGTTAAGAAATCTTGTCAAGTAAATTTTGCTTACTCCATCAACAGATTTTTTTAGTAAATAGAAACAAAACAATTTCTGTTACAAGTTTTTTTTTTTGTATATGAATTTTTGCAGCATATAAAAACTGGTAAAGGTTACAACAATTGTTAAAGTGGATTTTATTACATAACCCCTTCCTTCAATGCAAATTACTGGATCATGTCTAATTTTACCAAAAAACATGTTTTAGTTTTAAATGTGTCACATTTGACTTGTTTTTTTGCCTTTAGCCTTTCACTACTATTTAACTCACTGGTTAAATACATGATAAAATTCAAATTGATTACATGATGGTAATCAGCATTTCCTATTTTTTTCATGTTATATTAAAGCTAAATATTTCATCAACTTGTAAATGCTTTATTTTGTAATCCATTAAATGACATAAAAAGAGCTTTTTTTTAATTTGTTTTCATTGGGACTGCCAGTGCTACAAGGTACCTGTAATTTGATCTCCTTCCTTGTAAACCGTTTTGTCTGGTGTGATGGTATACGGAGGGTTTGACGTTTGGGCCGTGCAGGCATGTGATGGCATCATGTTGCTGCAGGACTCGGCAATCTTTCCATTGGGATATGCAATAACAGACAACAGGAAGATGGTGCCATATAGAAGGTGAAGGTGGAAAAGACACAGCTTCAACATCTAAATGAAAGAAAAATCAAAGCTCAAATTAATTTTAAATATTGCTATGAAATGAAAAACTTAGAGAAAAACGTATTTAATGTATTACTGAAAGTATTTGATTTCTATAGGTGAGATCCTTTGCTACAATTTCAGTAAGGATAAATAATAGATTGCCTAAATTAAATCATTGTAAAATATATCCTGATTTTATTTAGAACAACTTCAAAGTGACTGTATACCCGCGGTGTTTCTGATGTACCAACTGCTCTTAAGTAGGAATATCAATGAAGCTGGGTCATGAGGCCATTGATGGAGGAGGAGGTGGGGATCATGTACTGATATGGCATGTTGCCGCACCCACCACATGACGAAGCACCTCAGGATCTCAGTTCAGGACCCGAGTGCAGCCGTGTGACAGGTGGTACCCCAACACCACACAAGTTTGTGTGGGACGGAACAGTGTGAGGTTTTGTTTTTTTTTACAGTGGCTGAAGTGCCAATTTTCCCTGCAAATTGGAGGACCTGCTTGCAGAGCTGGATGCAGGTTAACATCATAAACATTTGCAGGTTAAGGGCATTGCTCAATCTGAAATGCATAACTTTTCAGATGGTAATTTAAAAAGAATTAAAAAAAGTAAACAAAGCCACTGATTAAGGGAGAAGGCTAAACATTTAAGAAGTCTTAGAAGGTAATACATAGTCTATAGTATAAATTCAATCTCGGCATTGCAATGATGTGGCAAAACATTATCGTCTGGGATGGGGCAGTGAGCCAGGGAGAACATTTAAAAGATCACCTGGCAGTCGTATTCTTTATATGTACCTGTTCAGCAGTCAGTTATCACCATGAGCAATAATGATTCACAAATACACCTTAGTGCATATGCCTATATACACAATATACATATACATATGCCATCTACCATATCACAAATTTCTCTTTCCAAACCTCCATCTTATCCTCTGAAAGACACCATGCACAGTGCCTGTCAATTTATTAGGCTCTTTGCTTGTGAGGAATCCCTTTTAACCTCTGCATATTACATATCAGGTGTGATGAAGGACCACATATTTCTGTTAAAATATTTTTCATTCATTGCTAGTAATTAAAGCAGTCTGTATCTTCTAGAATTATGTCTGAAGCTATGGGCACA
Source organism: Polypterus senegalus (assembly GCF_016835505.1). Classification (NCBI taxonomy): domain Eukaryota; kingdom Metazoa; phylum Chordata; class Cladistia; order Polypteriformes; family Polypteridae; genus Polypterus; species Polypterus senegalus. Next base: position 98,762,104 of record NC_053167.1, on the reverse strand, counting down.
TTTTCAAGGCAACACCCTCACTACCTTTCCTCTTCCATTACTTGCCCAACTTGAATTTGTAATATAATGTCTCTGCACAACGGAACTCTTTATCTTGCATGAGCAGTTGTTTCGTCATTACGTTCAACCTGTTTGGACTGCTATGACCAAAAGTTTTTTCCATATAAACTGTAGCACACTCTAAGAGTGTTGTACTATGACTTTAACCATTGTCATATTACAAATGAGATTTTATCCCCAGGCCTACCAGCATCAGACTTGGGTTCTCGTACCAATTATCTTCTCTTGACATTGACACATTTCTGTTGAACACTAAAAACACATTTGGCACATTTTTTCCTGAGTCATTTCACCACTAAAATGCAAATGCAGACCAGTGCACTAATCTACCCTCACAGTGAAGAGCGAACGAAAACAGCTGGTCATCGCAATGAGCTAAAGGATCATTCTCCACCTCAGATGGTTGTCATTGTTACTATACACAGGTATGAAATGTATCCTTTAGTTGGCCTTCTCCACCTCCAGTATGTAAACACAGTTACTCACACTGTCCATGACACTTTGTTACTGAAGTCAACTGTATTAAATGTTATTGACTCAAAAAACAGTCATTTTGGTTTTGAACTGCAGACTTTTTCTTCCAGTATCACAGACTGCCTTGCTACAGTAATGTTCGTTTGATTATATTGCTCAGAAGCAAATTTAAATAATATCATCTCATCTTTCAAAACCACTTTTCCTCTTGAGGGTCATAATTTAAATGATATCAATGTTAACAAATTATTTTATTTACCAAATGTGAAGTCTCACTTTTTTAATAGGTTCATTCTAAAATCATAGTAAAATTTTGATTATAACTGTTCATTTTAAATAAAAACCTAATAATACCAAAAAACCAATAATGTTTGATTATAACTTTAGTAATTATGGTAACCCTCAATTATTCTCCAATGCATCTCTGCTGCTGAGAGTTTCGAAGGTATATTTCAAATAAGTAGCTTTGTAGGTACCATAAATTCGAATGCATTTTACAGTTTTACAAAAATGTCCACAACTATTTATTAAGCCAAAACAATGATAACCATTATGCATAGTTTTTGTAATTTTACAATTTACCACACAAAAAAATAATTTACACTTATACACCTCAAGTTTAATCTATCTAGTTAGAAAAATGAAATTACTAACATTATATCGAGTAGCTGTTTCAATGTTAATAAAGATTATATATTATATGTACAAATGTTATGTACACATATATTGACACAGTCACAGGCTTAAATAACACTAATTGAACAAATAATATAAATACATTCACTTTACCTTTCTCAGAAATGATCAAAAAAAATTGCAATTATATAATTAGCTGTCTTCAGTTAATAAAAATGCAAAATCCTGACATCAATGTTGAGCAATCATAGGATTAGTGTTGTGAAATAAAAATCATATAATCTTAATCGTTTGAACTGACTGGTGAGGCTGCATTCCTCATAATGTACACAGAATCCCACAAAAGAATTCATCCCCACCTAGCCCTCCAAATAAATACGAGGAAGCGAGAACTGTGCTGGAAAGAGTGCTAGATGACAAGGCACTATTCTCAGGGGATATTGTTAATAGGCTTTAGAATGCAGCTACTGTGATTATGATAACATTCTTAATCTCTAATTATGATAATTTTCCTTCTGGCCTTGTTTAGACATTTCAGGAACCTCTTTCCGTTAAAAGGAGACTTTACATTTACTTTAGTTCATTATATTCTAGAGAAAATCAAGATCGTATTCAAAGGCAACCATAAATAGGCTATATATATTAATTACAAACCCATAATAAACTTCATACAGCTTGTAAAATATTTGGAATTATATAACCTCAATGTCCTAATGGTATAAGGTAAGAGAAGTATCACAAGGATTAAAGGCATATATGTGTAATACAGATTTATATAAAAGAGCACTGGTCACAGGCTCTGCCATGGATATGATACATTTAGAATTGCCAGTCACCCTTGCATGGACATCTTGGAATATGGAGTCAGAATACCACTGCACAGATATTGTTATGGTCAAGGTGGTCCTAATTTTATGTGTTGAATAACAAATATATCATGCAAAAGAAGGCATACTGTAAAATTAAACAGAATAATGCTCACTTAAGCACAATATGCATTTCAAATTGAGAAAGCAGAAACACCACACAGATGGTGGCAAAACAAGGAATCAAAACCTGGAGCTGTGATCAAGGCTGTAGCATTAAGCACTCTGCAACCCGTAGTTGAGGAAATATCCTAATCTTTTTCAATAAATTGGTTTTATTTAATATAGAGCCAAACTCTGTTTTTAGCTTAATTTGCACTATTCAAACAAGTGTATACAGCTTAGAAGACAGATAAGAATACTTGGTGGCACTCATAACACATGCATTATTGTTACATTTACTGTAAAACTTATAATGTATCAATAAGACCTTCGTCATTATTTGAGGTTAGTGACAAAGTCCTTTCCTTCTTTTATGAAGCTTCTTGTATGAATGGCAGCTACATATTTTAATTCTCAGAGGTATTCTATACCTTAGGGAATAATACTATAGTGATGCTACCAGAACATAAGACATAATGAGGGGATTTTTTTAGCTTTAGCACCAGGGTTAATTAACTAATAGTTAATTAGTGCTCATTCTCACCTTTCCAAGGGATTGCTTTAGAATATTTAATTTACTCTTCCTTACAATACATTATACTGTATGTCAATAATACTGTTACTGAATGCTATAGAGATACTTCTGTTTTTTAAAAAAGATGTGCGTAAATATATTAGCTTTTCTAACTATCATTATTCTTTGCATGGGGAGCTAAAATAATAGTAATAATGATAATAATAATAATGATAAATTCTACTCTTCAGAGGTTTATGTGTTATATTTGGGAAAATGCTACACACATTTATAGATGATTCAGAAAGCATTCAGACCCCTTCACTATTTACACATTTTGCTATATTACAGCAGTAATATGTATGTGGTAAAATCATTTTAATTATTTTTCCCCACATCAAGCACCACTCAAAATCCCAGAATGACAAAACAAAAACAGGATTTTAGATTTTTTCATTTAAATTTATTAAATAAAATAAAGCTGAAATATCATATTGACACAGATATTCAGTTTTACTCATGACTTTGTTGATGCACCTTTGCCAGTAGGTATAGCCTAGACTCTTCTTGAGTTTTACCCGACAAGTTTAGGGATTTGGGGATTTTCTGCCATTTTTCTTTACACGTCCTCTCAAGCTCTGTCATGTTAGATAGTGACCATCGGTGGATCAGAGATGATTGGTTGGGTTTAAGTCCAGGCTCCATCTGCACAACTTAAGGATATACCCAGAGTTGTCCCTAAGCCATTACTGTGCTGTCTTTGCTTTGTACCAAGGTCATTGTCTTATTGGAAGGTGAACCTTCGGCCCAATTCAGCATGATTTCCTTAAGGATATTTCTGTACTTTGTTCTGTTCAGCTTTCTCTTCACCCTGTCTTGTTTCCCGGTCCCTGCCTCTGAAAAACAGCTAAAGTGCCTGATGCTGCCAGCACCATGCTTCACTGTTGGATTAGTGTTGCATACACGATGAGAGGTGCCTAGTTTTCTTGAGACATGACATTGGTTTCATCAGAGCAGAGAATCTTGTTCTAACAGGTGCCTTTTTACAAACTCCCAGTGACTTCTACCAAAGAGAAGTTTCTGTCTGGCCATTCTGTCATAAAAATCAGATCAGTGGAGTTTGCAGTGATGGTTGTCCTTCTGGAAGTTTCTCCCATCTCCACACAGGTTCTCTGGAGCTCAGGTAAAGTGACCATTAAGTCCTTCGTAACCTCTCTTTTCATGTACCTTGTCCTCCTATTGCTCTGTTTGGAGGCCAGCTCTACAAAAGTCGTGATTGTTCCAAACTTCTTCTTTTGAAGAAGTATGAAGGCCATTGTGCCCTTGGGGAGCTTCAATGCTACAGGAATTTTTGGGAGCCTTTGCCATGTCTGCACCTCAACACAATCCTGTCTCCAAGTTCTGTAGGCAATTTCTTCAACCTTATACTTTTGTTTCTGCTCTGATTCACATTGTAAGCTGTTTGACTTTCTATAAACAGGTGTGTGTCTTTCCTAATCAAGTAAGAATTGATAGAACTGACCACAGGAGAATTTCAAATAAAGTGTAGAAACTTCTCAACAATTATTAAAAGAATGGGATACACCTGAAACACATTTCAAGTGTCATAGCAAAGTCCTGAACGCTTGTGTCAATGGGATATTTCATTTTTTATTTTTAATACATTTGCAAAACTTTCTAAAGTTTGGATTTCGCTTTGTCATTCTGGGGTGTTGAAAATTGCTTGATGTGGACAAAAATCATTTACATGGTGCTAGCACAAAGCTGAAAAAGGGCAAAATGTGAAAAAAGTGAAGGTGTATACAAGAAAAAATTGCAATGTAAATGAAAATTGCTTTCAAGAATAAAAAATAAAACACAGACTTGTCTTACCATTCCTTCATACAGACAACAATTTAAAAAAGATAACTCCACAAAGTAAGATTCATTTTGTCATTGCAGTTGTGAACCTACTGTCTGCTAGTCTCAAGAAGATCAAATTGTGCTCACGCTAAAGCAACGGGCTGTGAAACTATACAGAGATGATTGGTGTGCTGCTGTGAGCCATTTTAGCAGAAAGAAGCTGATTGAGAAAGTGAGGTATAGTGTAACTGCAATTAGTCATTTTAATGTGTTCTCATCATAAATAACTGAATTTCGGGGCTCATTTATTTTATTTTTATTTACCTTTATTTAACCAGGCAAAACAGATTAAGAACATGTTTCTTATTTACAACTGTGGCCTGGAAAGGGCAAAGCCTTAAGGGGGTTGGGGTAAGAAAAATAAAAAATAAAACATATTAAGAAAGATACATATATACAATATAAACGAAATTACAAAAAAAATGTCATAAAATATTATATAAACAATAACAATAAGAACATTGAAGCAACAATGAGTAGAGCAGCAGTGAATTGGAGCAGCTAGCCTAAGTAACAGCGTCATTGTCCTGTCCATCTGACCATTCATTCAGCACTAATTTGTTTCTCATAAACAGAGGCCTGTGGAGATTCAGTCCTCTCCATGATGTTTTGCAGATATGTAATTGGAAATCTCTACAAGTCATCAAAAATAATTGGAAAGAAACCAATAATGCCATCTATGTTCAGTGAACAAAATAGAACCATTTAGCATCCATTTAAAAAGGAAATAAAAAAAATAATCTATACTAATAAAAGGCAAAGCCCTCACTCACTCACTCACTCACTCACTCACTCACTCACTCATCACTAATTCTCCAACTTCCTGTGTAGGTAGAAGGCTGAAATTTGGCAGGCTTATTCCTTACAGCTTACTTACAAAAGTTAAGCAGGTTTCATTTCGAAATTCTACACGTAACGGTCACAACGGTGGATAACGTTCGCAACATCCGCCATGTTGAACTTTCTTATTTATGGCCCCATCTTCACGAAATTTGGTAGGTGGCTTCCCTGCGCTAACCGAAAACCGATGTACGTACTTATTTCGGTGGTATGATGCCACTGTCAGCCGCCATATTGAACTTTCCAATGTCACTAATTCTCCAACTTCCGTAGGTAGAAGGCTGAAATTTGGCAGGCTCATTCCTTACAGCTTACTTACAAAGGTTAAGCAGGTTTCATTTCGAAATTCTATGCATAACGGTCATAACGGTCGACAACGTACGCCATGTTGAACTTTCTTATTTATGGCCCCATCTTCACGAAATTTGGTAGGCGGCTTCCCTGCGCGGTCTTTGTTACTTATAACGAAACCAATGTACAGTACATTCCCTTCCTTGCTTCGCCACGGGATTCACATCTCCCTGCTGATAACTACAGCCTTTTTATTTAATCCACGGCTTCTCCGCTGTTTTATTGTTCATTTATTACGATTATAGTTATTGTGTAGGTATTTTAGACTTACTTTACATTGTTCAGGCACCTATTTCCTTTACCATTGCAACCATACCCCATTAACATGTCTATCAAGGTGATCACCATCGATCAAAGAACTGTCACTTACCGAGTGGTTTCCATGCCCAGAGATGGCACCTGCCTTTTCCATTCTCTTTGTTACATATTGCATGGCCATATCAAGCTCACTCTTGATATCCGGAGGAACATTGTGTCTTATGTATTGAATGACTGGGACAGGTTCAAGGTGTGGACTGATGACGGTACAGGAGATAATCATACTACACAGGAGCACTATAAGAGTGAAATGCTTAAGCCCTTCACCTATGGATCTGCATGTGAGTTGATGGCTGCCGCTGAATTGTTCGGTTGTCACTTTCAAGTGTACCGAAATGGCCAAATATTTTACACCTTTCGACAACCGCCAATGCCTCTTAAACATCTTAGATTCACAGGTGACGATTTCAGTAGTGGACACTTTGGTGTTTATGAATGTTTAAACTCTCAAAAGCTGGATGTGAAGTTATTGATGAAACCGGTTGTATACTTACAACGCTTGACAGATGCCGAATGTCTCTTCAACACAAGTCCTACAAATACTGTCGTAATTGAAACAAACCATGAAACTCAAACCGATTATGACAGCAGCAATCCAAGCTGTGAGATTTAAAACAAGATTACTGTTCACATGGCCAACTGTACGTTGCATGCTCAAGAGTAAGCTCAGCGCACAGCTTGGTCATATTACAACCGGAGGGCGAACTCACAATTTGGTATACAAAGAGATCCTTAACAAATAATTATTGGTATATTTTCACTCAGTTTAAAAGGTTTAATTTTCTTCTTAATAAAAATATTAAGGCAGTACCTGCCAACTGCTGGTTTTTGCTAGTTAATAATAAAACCTGAAGATGGTTTTATGGAAATTTTTGAGGTTTCAAGGTTTGGAACCTGGCAATGTCAAGTATGTCACTGCACCATACAGGAAGCATTCCATCACAGTCTAAGACAAAAGACTCAGTATCGTAGCCATCAGGCTGGCTCACAAAATGGTTGCTTACCTTTATTAACACCCAGAGAAGCCTTCATATATCATGGATATCATTGTGCCTGTCATATCGCTAGGAAAGACAGTTTGATTTCCATGAGTAATGCACATCCTTGAGAATTAGTATCAAAAGAAGTTTTGGTCTACCAGGGAGTGACCCTTTTAATTAGCCACAGTTTGGTTAGAAAAGAAGGATGCTTAAGATTGAGAATAAACACCATTCTTTCCTAGTGACTTCTGCATTCTCTTTTGCACCTGTTCAGATTAAAGTCATTCTTATGTCCTGATAGTCCTGAAGGAAAGGAGACAGGAGCCAGGAAAAGAGCCAGGATGGAGTAGGGGTCTTCTTCTGGGATGAATTCTTATTTTCTATGCGTAGATAAAGGAAGATGGGTAAATTACATGCAACCTCCAGTTCCTTCCCTAATGTACCATTAAAACATTTCCTCATAAGAGACATAATGTACTTGTGCATTAAATGTGGGAAAGAGAGGGAGAGAGAGGAAGAGAGAAAGAGAATAGAAAAAGAATGACCCCGGAAATTCAGGACAACAAATAACTAGTGATGTAATGGGTGTTTCACTCTGAGGTACTTCTTGTAGTAGTTGTAAATACACATGTCTTGTTTCCATCCATCCTTAATTTAAACCCAATTAGCTAGAGCAGGTCCACTCACTGGAGCCTATCCCAGCAAGCATCAGGTCCAAGACAGGAACAATCCCCAGTCAGGGCACCAGTCCATCACAGGTTGAAAACATACACAACGGGGTCAATTTAACATCGCCGATCCACCTAATCTGCATGTCTTTGTACTGTGGGACAAAACTGAAGCACCGGAGGAAAAGCACAAGGAAAACCACAATAAAAATTGTCTACAGGAAAAAACTATCACCTGCTTATGTTAAAAGCAGAAACAAAGGAAGGGATAAGAACGAATTCAATTAAAGAAAATACTGTATTCACAAAAACAATTGTTTAGAAAAAGAATGCAATAAAATGTATCTGTAATTATATAATATAGACAATAACACAACTTGAAAATTAGGACATTGAAAATGGAGAAATAAATTGGAAAAAATACTCACATACAAAGGTTAACTCCAGAATAAACACATCTTGCATAGGTGGGCCTGAAGGACACACAAAATGTTATCGGGAGAAAACAAAATCTTTATCCCTTATTGTGAATATGGTATATTCTCTAATTGAATTACCTGCTTATTTCCTTCCTTTGATAAGGCAGCAATGTTACTTACCACTGTGCCTTGTTTTCAGAAGTGGAAAACCATATAAACTCTAAAACCACAGAATTAAGTCAAGTTCCAGTTGTAGGGTTCTGCAGTCAATAATGTTTATAGTGAGTGAAAGTGCAAGTAAATCTGTCACAATATTTTTGTTCCATAATGTGAATGTCCGAATCATTTTTTAATGTGCAGAAAGTAGATGAGCAGAGAGATCAGTGGAAAAGATCATTGGTAATACAAGGGTAGTAAAGAACTGGTGTTGTTAGCAAAGGGTAAAATGTCTGCCATATTGATAGATATGCCAGGTCTCACAGACCGCCATATTGTTAACATTGGGGTTGCTTGATGTAAATCAAGTTTAGGAAAATCTGTTAAGTTGTGGTAGGTAATTCTATGATCTTCTTCTATGCAGTATGATGTGTTTACTATTTTCAATGATCAATGCAGATACACAGAATGTCTTATTGCTTCTCCTGCACTAGGTTCAAAACCCTCTGGAAGGTGCTCACCATAATGCCTAAATCCAGTTTGACTATAAAATGTCTAAGGAAGCTCTCTACAGGTGTTGAGTAAGAAGAAGCTCTAAAGAATTCTATAACAGACTGAGAGTGGAAGGTCTCATGGCACTATGATTATGGCTTGACTGCAGCCTCACAAGTGGGACTGTGGGATGATGAAGAGCCATATGTGAAAATAACTTGGGAAAAGTTGTTATATTTAGTATTTATTTTACGCAGCAAGTTTCATCATTTACACCTAAGTACAGACTTGTTCCTCAAACAAAACTAGAAAACATTTTTACCACCCTGAGCTGTCTGTAAGTTTTTTTTTGCATCTTGTACTGCCTCTCCGTATAACAAATCACATGAACTGCAAATGCCTGTTTAAGGCAATGCAAGTTCATAGGGCTGGTGCGGTGGAAGCGCTGGTCTGTTTTCATTAATGATGTACAGTATATGAAATGTTTTTTTTTCCTTAAAAAACCTTTAATCATATCTTAATATTACATACAGATGTTTACCAGCTGTGTCAGAATATCCTTTAAGGGAAAATGGCAGGAGTCGATAAGAATGATCAACTGAACAGAATGCATGGAATTGGGTTATATTGTGCAGTTACATTCATGAAGTTAAATGTGAAAATGTAACCTTGAGTTTAGGAAATGATTGATGTTTGTGGAGATGTGTGTGTAGTCACTTTATAAATGAAGCCCCTGGTGTTTGGGTTGTATTTATGGAAATATCTGTGTGTGACAGATTGTGCTGTGGGACTTACTAATACAGGCATTGGAAAAATAAATGATGCTGTGCCATAGTTGACAGACTTAGAAAACTTAAGTCACATAAAAAACAAACTGTATTCTCTCCAAACCATAAAATGAAAGAGGGCGCTAGTGACATTTCAAACAATGTTAAATACATAGTGTCATTGTGTTAGGTTAATCTTTTTACCCTAATTAACTTTTCCATGTGTTTATATAGATGAATAATAGATTTTTGTATCTCATTTTCACAGTACGATTATATAGACTGTTTCCACTGAGGGTAAGGCATTTTTACAAAATGTTGAAAAAACTATTATGCTTTCTAGCAGTATGGAATTGGCACAATAGATTGGCTTGTATGTTTCAATTATCCTTGAAGCATCCTTTCTGTATCTAAAGAAGATACGGCATAAAAAACTACATCAGAGACTAATGGGTCTGGGGCTGTTGTAATATGAAAATGTTTAAAGTCCAAATTCAATATTCTTAGAATGTAATTACGCTGATATTTCTCATAGCTTCATCTTAGTTTAATCCTGATGCTCTGTATATTCAATTAATTATCATGATTATTCATGGTGGCTCCAAAATCCATTATAACCCCTACTTTCTCTTCTGTTCTTTTTCCAGTTTTCTGGGGTGGCGACCTGCTCCACCACCACTTGATCAAAGCACTGTGATGTCCCTACATTGACAGATTGAAGGCCAGAAGTCCACATGACCATCATCATCAAGTTTTTCCATGTGAACCCTGAATACAATGAGGACTGATTGAGGTCATTTATGTTCGGTAGAATGCCTAGATGGGGCTGGGTGGTCTCATGGCCTGGAACCCCTGCAGATTTTATTTTTTTCTCCAGCTGTCTGGAATTTTTTTGTTTTTTCTGTCCTCCCTGGCCATCGGACCTTACTTTTTTTCTATGTTAATTAATGTTCCCTTATTCTAATTTTTATTTATTTTGTCTTTTTTCTCTTTCTTCATCATGTAAAGCACTTTGAGCTGCATATTTTGTATGAAAATGTGCTATATAAATAAATGTTGTTGTTGTTGATATTGAAAAATGTTCATTTGTAACAGTCTTAGAATGTTGAACATAATAACTGCAAATACAAGGAAAATAGTGCACATAAGCAGAGACAAATTCATTTACTAATTCACCTAGGGTGATTAATGGAAGATTAAGAGCGGTATGGGTGTTGTCATGAAAATGTGGCCATAGCTTCAGGCAACACTTCTGTATGATAAAGACTACTTTAGTTGTTAAAAATGAATACAAAATTTTCTAACAGAGACACAGTAGTGCTAAGATATTACACAAATGCTTGCATTCATCACATGTAAACCACTTAATGTACAGATGGATGCTGCGTCTCACCACTGGGATTAGGCCTTTAAAAGAAACAGGGTTCACAGCCAACCATTGTGCATGTTGTTGAGCAGAGAATAAGCTGGAGTTTTGGAGTGAGAGATTTATCGTATGGGCTTCATAAGATTGTGATCTCCTGCACACATGGAAATGAATCACAGCTGAGAGTGCAAAATATAAGGTGGGAATTTGAGCCTCCAAATCTAAGGTGATAGTCACCTTCGGGAAAAGAATAAACAGTGGCAGCAGTTTTTTTTTTTTGTCCATTTTACAGCGTTGGTGAAGTGGGAGTTAATTCCTCAGGTGGAGCTTTAAATTTTCAGCTCAGCCTACATACCCATTCTCAATTATGATAATGAGATCTGGGTTCCTTAGCCAAGTTACTAGGATGAGAAATTCAGCAATCTCGTAAAACATCAGAGTTCAACCACTGCTGGATTAAAAGGAGTGTGTTAAAGTAGTTGAAGCAAGTGTTAATAAAACCATCTTATTTCACAATAATATTTCCTGCTGTTTCCAGTGTCGTTGTGCATTTGCATGCTTCACCCATCTAGTGATAGCTATTGAGGGTGAGGTTAAGTATGCATGTAGTCTGCAATTAAGTGACAAGAAATCAAAAAAGTTATAGGTTTGTATTTATTTTTAATCAGGTTTTGAAGTTTAATGCATAGTTTTAACATAAGCCAGAGGGATAGTGCACAGCTAACATTCATGCCTTATGATGCCGCATGGTCTGCATGGGGTCTGCATATTCTCTCTGTGAATTTCTAGAATATTCTGTATTAGTGAGTGTGCTTAACTACAGATAATTACCTGTTTAGCACTGAATACTGAAAATGTGTCAGTAATACTTCTCAATTAACAAAAAACATTTAGTCCTTCCTTCACATATTAACTCCTGAAGATTGGAGGTATGAACACTAGCTGCTGCACCACCACATCACACTGTTTCATATTATTTACTGCAAAAATCTGGATTAAAAAAAGATACTTTATTTATATATTTCTATTACTGGATTGCGGGCGGCACACTCTTTTCTGATTGGTCGTGAGATTGAGCCCTACAAAGACCAGGTGTTCTTATTACACTAAACTGGGCAGATTAAATATACAACTCAATCCATAAAGGATTTAATGCATACCTATAACTTTTATTCAGTTCTTGTCATTGATTGCATGCTAAGTACTGTATGTCCAACCTGAGCATATGTGTGCATGATAATACCGGCCGCTCCAGGCAATATCTTTTCAAAACAATACATTTTTTTATTGGAGGATGGAATATGCTTCTGTAGGTATCCATCTGAGTATTAAAAAAAAAAAAAAGAATAACAAACATTAAGAAGTCTGAAGAAACAGACATTCCTTTAAATGAGTGCAGACTGTGCATTTCTAATTCTTTTAAAATCTAATTTACTTAGAACAAGAACTTGTTTGTAATAATAATAATAATAATGTCTGGGTATGAGTTTTAAAAACATGGTGAAAGCTAAAATATTAAATTTCTTATTTTTAGAATATATAAACATTGTGGAGTCGACCGGACACAGACAGGCGGACATGTTGGATTTCACCACCACACGTTTATAATATACACTATTTACAAGTATTAAGTCACTCAGACTCAAAATACAGTGCACAAACCCCAACATACAGTCCTGGCCTCACAAATGCCTTTCTTGGCCGCCTCCACACTCTCTCGTGCCTCGTCCGTCTTCCACCTGACTCCAGCCTCGAATGAAGGGAGGCGGCCCCTTTATTCTCTCCCGATGAGCTCCAGGTGGCTCCCGGCATTCCCTCGTTGCCACGCCCCAGTGTGGTGGAAGTGGCTGTTCTCCCGGCAGCTCTCGGTGTCCTTCCTCATCTTCCCCAGCACTTCCTGGTGTGGCGGAAGTGCTGAGGGAACAGGTCCCCAAGGCATTGGGCGCCTCCTGGCGGTGACCACGGGCCCCTGCAGGTGAGACTTCCATGCCCTTAACCTGTGGCCCCAAAGCAACCAGGAAGGCGGCCCCGTGATCCAGGGTGGGGGCAGACCCACATCTGTTCCCTCGCGGCATCCCGGCCAGGTCGTTGCCCTGGCATCCCTGACAACATATAAACAAATTTAATCTGTTTAGCTCTGATTCTATTCTGGATATAAAAAAGATAGAAAACGCAATAATTAAGTGCAAGTGCTCTTATAAATTATGTATTCTTATTTATTATTGTATTTACCACCAACTGATCTGTAAAATAATAGCCCTCCTTGGTCTGGCACTTGCTGTCAGGCAAATAAGTAAATAATAACAGTAATAATAATAAGACACTGCCTTGCCTGACACTAAAATTGCTTTTATGCAATTGCAGGAATACCTGGCATTGTATGTGCAGTAAATAGAACGAACTTCCCTTACTCACACTGATACTCTTGAGTCCCACCCATGCCTATTGAAAGGGATTCTAAGAGTTAAATGTCAATGGACCTCAAGTATAGCACATTGCATAGAATTCGTACTAAAACATGGCATGCAGACAAAACTAGAAATGTGTGTATGCACAAAAAATCAGATGCATAAAACAGTACGTAAGCAAAGTTCTATGCACTTTTTTCCTTTATAAAACCCAATCAATGTGAATTTTAACACACATGCACATGCATACAACCTTACCCTGACTCCTCCCAGAATTACACCTATTTGAATATGCAAATCAATATAAATAGCCCCTTATGTTCAATGTTTTGTTAAAAGACAATGGCAAAAGCACGTGTAAAAAAGAAGAGTTTCAGTGAATGTGAAATGGAGGTTCTGCTTAGTGAACTGTAGGAAAGGGAAAATGCACTATTTGGTGGCTTAAGCAGTGGTATAAGCAACAAAAGGAAATTGGAGCGGTAGAAAATGGCAGAGGCACTCAACAATTCAAGTTCAGAATGTTGCATAGTGCTTGAAATTAAAAAGAAATGGTCAGACATCAAAGTCAATGTGAAAAGGTTAGTCACAGCCCATTGTCTTAAAAAATTGTCTGTTTCGAGATTAAAGTTGATATGTCCACTTTAATCTCGGAATTTCCACTTTAATCTTGTAGTTTATTTTGGCAGTAAAGTATAACCTCGTAAACTTAAGCTTAAAATTAATGTTTAATTTAAAATAGTTTATTAAATCCCATCATAACTAAAGCAGCACATTAACTGCTTCATATCTAAGTGTTCCCTGACCAAGTTGTTATTCACTATGTACTTCTTAAGCGAGCTTTCTCTTATGCTTACAGGAGTTCACCGGCAGTGATTGCCACAGAAAATACATTACATTATTGATATTAGAGCTCTTTGAACATTTTAGAATACTAAAATGTATATTTGATATCATTTTCATAATGAAATGCATTAAAGCATGTATTAAATATGTGGGGCCATGATGGCTCAGTAGAAGTGATGAGCTGGTGCTCCATCCAGAGGCTGTTCCTGCCTCATACACGATGCTTGCTGGGATAGGTGTGACACTGGGTGGAATAATTTATTGCAGCAGCACTATCTTTGTCAAAAGTACCAACACCCAATTCCTGTCCTTCTGTTTTCTTTCTCCACGTAACCAATTGTCATACAATAAGCATCTGTAATAAATAAAAACCAGTTGTAAGCTTTGAACACCAATTCTTCAAAAATTTTAAGGAACATTGAAAAATCTTTATTATACAGGTTTAATTATTCCATCCATCCATCCACCCGGGGTCACGCCAGTCCCAGCAAGCATAGAGCATGAGGCAGGAACAATTCCTGGACAGGGCACCAGCTCATTGCAGGGTGAATATGAGCACACACATACACTAGTAGTGTAAATTCAGCATCATCAGATCCCCTAACCTGCATGTCCTTGGAAGTAAAATGAAGCATGTGAAGGAATCCCACCAGGAAAACATACAAAATCCAGGCAGGGGACACCCAGGACATGACCCCTTACTGCAAAGCAGCAGCGCTTCCACCTACATGCCCCCACATGTTTAATTATTAACAGTATATGTTATTTAAATTAAGTTAATAATTAATCTGTAAAATGTAGCACACACATACTTTAATGCATTTCATCATAAAAATTATATGAAGCAGCCATCCTAGTATTCTAACAGTACACAGCTCCAAGAGGATAGCTGTAGGAAATCTAAATCGACTTAGAAGCCAGTCATTATCATAGGACAGGAAATCAGTATGATCTGTAAATACATGCGCTCTTCTAATTCTTCCATTTACGATGTCTTCTAACAATGCTAAAGCGGCCGTGATAGTTGAAATAATGTGGCCATCATTATATTGTTACAGAATGATTACAAGCAAGGGAATTAAATTTGTAAACTACATGCAACACATTTTAGTGTATTTGATAAAGCCCACATCATGGATGCGAATCTAAAAAAGAAAGGGAGACCACATAGAAACAGTAGCTTTGACACTGGGTGCTGGCCATTTACAAAACCGAGCAGAAACGTGCATATGCATGGTGTGAGGCTGCGGTGAAGATGTGTGTGGCTTTATGACAACTTTAGTTTTTATATATCTCGATGTGAGTATGGAAACGGGTGTATGCAACATTTTTGTGCATACACACCATTTATACATGAGACCCCAGGTAATGGGCAATCAACAGTCAAGAACCTTTTACAGACATGTGACTACACGGCCTGGGTGTACACATGATGATTATATGTGTTCCATCTCTGGAGTGTGCCAGATGGCAAGTATGGTACATTTGCTAGTGGCCTGTTACTGGGAAACTGTGGGAATCCTTTTCAAGAATACTTGCTAACTCTAGTGTTAAATCCTCAAAACGTAGGTGAGGGGAGCTATACCACTGCATATCAAAGCACAAGCACTCCTCTGCACGCTCTAGGCATATGGAAGATGCGATTCTGGTGCATGGAAATGCATTCAGGGGCTTTCACAAGCTTTGCAGAACAACATTTCCTAATTTTTGGCTATCTAAGTTGTTTTAGCTCTTCTGTTGTGAAGTGTTGCTTTTCTTTCCAAATCACCATTTCTCAGTTACCAAGGAAACACATTATGTTTTCAGCTCTTTTATAGATTTTTGGCTAAAAGCTTAAATTAGTTTTAACTATTCATCAAAATGTTTATTTCTTTATTTTGTGCCTTTTGTCTGTTACATGATTTTTCTGTTACATTTTTAACATTTGTACCTGTCTGGTGTGACAGTATAATATATACTTGACAACTAAAATACCAGGATCGATGTTCCTGTTATCAGCAATCTGCTTTCCTGATGTGTATGCTATTGAGGAATATAACAAAGAAGTACTATAAATTTGTTTGTTAAATGTTAAATAACAAAGGACTTTGGGAAACACTCATTAAATTCACATGTTCTTTACCTATGTTGTTCAATAACTTGTTCGTTATTCACAAAGATTTATCATTTCCTGGAAAAGCACCCCAATTAAGATAGAAAAGTACTTAGTACTTAATAATAATAATACATCAATTTTCTTACTAACTTATACCTATTCAAAAGCACACTTCACTTTTATGGCATCTATAATGTATATCGCGTTTCACTACACTGCAGGTTTGCTGATGTGCTGGGTTGCATTGTTCTTTGGTGTCATTTACAGGTGTCAACAATAATGTATGAAGGGGATACCCCTATGACCAGCACTCATCCACCAGCAAACTACTTTTTCTTACCCTCTGGTTCACTGTCTCATTGGCTGGCATTGTGAATATTCCTTGGAGACTTTGCCACAGCAACCATGAAAAGTACTTAATGATTTCAAAAGCATACATTTTAGGTGAATTGGTGATGCTAAATTAGCCCTTGATGTGTCTGCCTGTACCTTGTGATGGGCTGGACCTATTATGCCAGTGCTGGAATACAATTCAACTTCCCTGTGACAGTACTCTGAGTAAGCAGTTTAGAAGATGGGAAGAATAATGGAGGGATAAATCACTTGTACTTGAGATGCAGTTAATAGTTATAGGAGGCGTAACTAGCTTATAAAAGGTTAGGATAATGAACCTGTATTGAATATTCTCCAAGGATTTAAGTTCAATAAAGTATTACTGCACTTTATCATGAAAATGGTAGCATCTATTCAAGTATAAATTTTAGTATACTAAAATTTCAGAGGAATGTCATGAGTTCAGCATCAGAATCTCATGTGTTTTTGTATTTTTTTCTGTTTTTTTTTTTATTCTGTAAAATTTTCCCCTTGGGGAAAAATAAAGTATAATCTAATCTAAATAAGTATTTTTTGATGGTTCTTTACATAGATAATGAAGATGCAGGATAAAGAAGCAGTTTCCCATTAAACAGAAATGTTGCATAGTAAGTGGGATCAGCAATTCTACAGTAAAGGAGCTTTCCAAAAGGTAAATAGTAAAGGCAGAATATAGACAAATAAATACATTTTAACCAACATCCAAAAACCCAAAAACACAGCTATTCCCCACTCAGTGGCCTTTCTCTGTGAGTTTGCCTGAAGTACTTCTTCAACTACGGGGATGTTTTGTAAATATTCAGGTGTACTTTTTGTAGTTGTCAAAAAGTATAGGTTAAAAGTATGCTATACCTATCTTTTAGTTGTTTTCTAAATAGACTGAAGCCATACCCTGTCATAATGCTGATGCAATGAATTGAATCATAAATTACATACTGTCAAAATTGTGCTTAGAGATTAGTTTTAAATGTTAAGGCTCCACCCATGATGTCTCTAAGAGGTAGCCCAAACAAAGCTATTAGCCTGTCTCTACATGCAGTTCTTGTGAAACGCCCAATGCCCCACCCTGCATCTATCCCATTGTAAAGATTTTGAAGAAATAAAACAAAGAAATAAAAGAAGAAATAAATACTCATCACCTATTGAAGATACTGTATAGAGAATTTATTGCATCGTTTTAACACAGACATTGAGTTCTACCTATACCTACATTTTTATCACTCTTTAATGTAATATTGTTTTTTATCAGTATGTTGCTGCTGGATTATGTGAATTTCCCCTCGGGATTAATAAAGTATCTATCTATCTATCTATCTATCTATCTATCTATCTATCTATCTATCTATCTATCTAAAAGACCTTTCAACCCCTCCAGAGAACCCTGGCCACATTTATGTGTCCGGCCATTTTGTGAATCTAAAGATCTCCAGGGAAGGAACACCCTGTCTGTAAGATGGAGCTAGTCCCTGGGTTGTATTGACAACTTTCACTGATCTTAATCTTCAGGGATGTTCTTCATGGGTTCACATTCCCAGTGTCAGTTAGTCAAGCTTCCTGAACAGTGCCTTTCTGAGGGCTTTCTAATGCCAGACAACTCAACCATTACTTTTCCAGATGCTTAACAATGGTTTGGTTCCTGTTTATCTTTTCCCTGTGTATTGTGCATAGAGAAAGAGAGAGAGAGAGGTTAGGAGCACGCGCTGATACAGTGCATTGCCGCACCCACCACATGACAAATCAACTCAGGATCCCAGATTAGGACCTGAGTGCAGCCATGCAACAGGTGACACCTCAGCACCATACTAGTTCACATGGAATGGAACCAGTGTGAGGTTTTTTATGTTGGCTGGAGTGTCAATTCTGCCACCAACCCCCAGGTTTTTCCCTGCAGGTTGGAGGGCCTACATGCAGTGCTGGATGCATATTAATATCATACCCAGGACGGAGCAATTGCATAGTTCTGCAGTTAATACAGTATATCCTTATTCTGAAAATGAACTAAAACATGGTGTGCATGATATAAACTCTTATTTAACTGTGATCTAACATTGGGACTCCAAGGTCTGAAACACTTTCTGCTGGATCTACATAGATTTTCTCCATCCCTTTTCTCTGTTTTACTTTCTATCTCTTTACCTTTCCTAATACAAAGAGGCAGGTCTATAACCTTTTTTATGTTATGATCCAAGGGTGCTCTGTCTTCTTTGGTATTGCTCCTCAAAGTCCCAACGCATTGTGTCTTGTTTTACTGTTTCCGTCAACTTCTCCCAACTGCACCCTCAAGGCAGCTAATGCTAGCATGTATTTTCTTTAGTTTTTCCGCCTGACCCTATCCAGCCTTTCAATCATTACATTTCTCCTATCTTTCTCCCTCCACCTTCCAAAAACAAAATCACCTAATTTGACATAACTCATTCTCCTACTCCTTCTCCAACCCAGGACTGCACCCATGTTTTACTAGGGTTTGCTCTGCCACTAACCTTTTGGTAATGCATTACTCATCTCCATGCTCTGTTTTGGATCATGCAGTTTTTCAGCAATTGTCCTTCCCGTTCTGACTACTCCTCCCCCTTTCTTAACTCACACTTTTGGACCAAAATCACTAAGCTCTCTCCTGAGTTTCCTTGCATCAAATTCTACAGTGGCATCCCTCTTATCTTGCCAGATGTCCCAGTGGATCCCAAAGGAATTTACATTATTTGTGGACAGAATGACTGATCCTGAATGCCCAGAGGATAGTATGGCACCTGTTAAATGATTTTTGTTCTGCCTCATGTGGCTGTTTAGTTTTGGCTGCCACAGCCACCCCATTTTAGAAGCAAAAAGGCTCCAAAGATTGGTGTTCCCACCATCCAACAATACCTGACTGGGAGGACCCAGGTATTCTTTTTTCAGTGCGCTGCTTCTTTTATATGGCCAGTGGATTAATGAAGTGGTGCAAGCTAGCCAGTAGACTACAGCCCTTCAGAACCAAATGGCATTCTGTTTGCTAGCCAAGCTGACACTTGTGCTCTCATTAGACAGTAAATGTTGAACCTCCATTCCTGTCGCCTCCTCTAATCTGTCCTCCCTACCTGATTATATACATCATGCAATCAATGACTTTCGCAAAACCTCTTCTTTGAAGGTGAAGATAGTCTCCTTTCCTGGATTCCCTCCTGGGTTTGGAAAGGCTTTTTGTTATTGGTGTAAATGGTGCCTTAATATGTTATGTTTTTTACACTTGCATGAAAACCATTGGTACTAATATGGTTTCCTGTTACATTTCATACCACTATTCCATTTGATTCCTCCTATACTGGCCATTTCTGTGAATTACCCTTTGACCTCTCCTCTGACTGTTCCTCTATTCCTTATGATGATGCCTTGTCATCAGGTGCCTAGGTTACCCACTAGATAAACAAGAGTTTGCAACATACATTGTGACAGCTGTCGCCGTCTATTTGCTGTCTCTGACATTGGCAGCTGTAAGAAGACAGCTCGGTAGGTGGTCTGCTGTGCATTCCTACAGGTCACCACCAGCAGCTACACACTGACACTCTGATAATTGCATGCTGACACTCTGTTAAACAGTAAGCCAATGAAAAAACAGCACAACTACTCTTTGAAAACTCCCTCGTAGATAGTATTTCAATGGGAAATAGGCACACGCTGCTATCATGGCCCCTTTTTTGACCAGGGATGCTCTGCAGATTATGTGAAACACGCCGCTTGAGACAATTGATGATTTCCTGAAGCAGTAAGTTCTTCTTTGTACTGAACTCCTGTGAGCTCCCTGGCCAAGGGGCAGAAGTTCCAACTGTGGCAGATTGATCGTAATCGTCCTATCTGGAGGTAGGTGTAGGACTTACTGAAACTTATCCAAAGCTGGTTCCGTGAACACTCATTCGAGCAAATTATAGAAAAGCTTGATATTGACGCAGTCTTGTCTGGGATATGTGATGACCTCAATGATAAAATGCCCCAGAGTGATGTCAACTCACTGTTGGATTTGACTGGAAGATTGAAAGGGGCCCAAACCATTTGGAGACAGAGGGTTACCTTAGTCTGGTTCCCGCTCCTGTCCAATCATCCCGTCCCCATCCAACAGCCAATTGAGGGAGCTACTCTCCTCAGCTCCAGTCTCCAGCTGGTCCTTTCCTTACCTTGAAGCAACATACAGTGATGACAACAGTAGCGTAGCTAGAGTTCGTGCTGCTCGGGGAGGAGCGGTGCTTCAATTTGCCGTCCTCCAATATATCTGAATATGTTAACCTATTTAAATAGAAAATTAAAATGACATATAGAGAAAAATTAAGATACATTTTGCATAGATGTATTAATTTATAGATAAACAGCAATATCTTTTTACATATAATTATTTATAAGCATCAGCTAGACAAGAATATAGTATAGACACACTGATAAGCCGTGTTCTGATTATTAGTTTAACATAATCATGTTGCAAAAACCAGATCCAGTGTAGTGTACAAGTGATAGGTGGGTATGTTTTCTGTGTAGAGCAAGAACGCATTCAGACTGATAAAGAAATGAAATTATAAATTGTAAATTAGTTGTAATTAGTATCTTCGTAGAAATTATTATCGGTGTAATGTTTATGTTTATTTTTGTTATTGCCTCCTAAATTTCAACTGCTGTGTCTGATTCCATCACAGAAGGACAGTCTGCAATTTATTTTTGAAGCATTTGTGGATAAAAATTAGAGAATTTTACATTTTTCATTCATGAGTGATATTTTTCCCTGCTGCTTACACACAAATTGTACTGAGCCTTTTGGCCAATAATGCCACCCCCAAAAATGTGCCACCCTGGGCGGACTGCCCCCTCCACCCGCCACTAGCTACGCCACTGGATGACAACCTCTCCACTCTCTCAAGTTCAAGCCCAGGCACCTGGAGTTGTTGACATCACTGGAGTGGGACCTCAGGCTGGTGTCCTAGGCAAAAGATGCCATTGAGGAAATTCTGCAGATGGAACCAAATGCAGATGCTTTTACTGTGGACATCAAGTTTGGACATCTGACTAGGAATTGTTGCCTCTCACTAGCTCAGTCCATGGAGATCAGCTTGGTCAAGGTGTTTGCTTTCAGGTCCCCTCTAAATCCTTGAAAGAAGATAACTTTAGGGTATTAGGGTCTTTAGGGTCTGTATTAGCTTAGCCTTCCCTGCTGGCCTCTGGTAGTGTCCTCTGTGTAGTTTGACATGACTTGCTCCAGCAGTTTCCCTGCACTTGCATAGAGCAAGTGAACATTTATTGTGTTCATGGGGATATTAAAGAATATAAAACTGTACTACTTCCTCTGAAATATAAGGGGAGGATCTTTTGAGTTTGGAGTGTGGCATCGGACTCCTCAACCTAGCCTCTCTTAGTTGGGAAGAGGAATGCCCTGTTCCTGCAGATCTTGGCTGCCTGCAAAGCACCTCCTTCTTTAGTAGAAAGGGAGCATCTTGTCATTGACAGAGTCGGTTGGGAAGCTGGCTTGGAAATTGAACCCAGTTTGTCCAGTGTGGATGGGGAAAAGGGTTATTCACCTGACTTTTTGAAACAGCTGCCAGGTTCTTCACAACAGGTGCTTGCGCCTTCAGCCTGCTCGGCTGGAGCTGCTGGTTCAGGCTTTGTGGAAACATTGCAGCTTAGATTTTGCATTTAAACAAGCATGTGTCACAGATGATTGCTACTAAAAAGAGCAGAAGGCTCATAGTTTCAAAGCACCACACTTTTTACTTAATAATGACTTCCTGTATTGGGAAAATTCCAATAGGATTAGAGAAGACAAGGGATAGTGTCTGAAAACAGTTTTGCTGGCTGAATATGGGCAGAGATGTGGAGCAACTTCGTAAGTCTTGCACTGACTGTCAGGTTGTCTCACAGACCCTCTAGTGCTCCCCTTTCACCAATTTTGGATGTACCATTTGAGAGAGTTGGCTTGAAAAGTGTTGGTTTACTTCCCAAGAGTAAGAATGGTTTTCAGTATATACCACCTTCCTGTCTCTTGTGCAACTTTGCATTTACATAAAGTGGTAAAAGGAAACATTGGATTTTTTCCACATTACTCATGCTACAGACTCTTTTTAACATTCTGTTCATGATACTAAATTAGCTTCTACAGGGGTAGCAAGAAAAACTGGGTAACAGTTCAGATCACCTGTACCATGATCAAGGAGGTATAATAGTGGCAAGGAAGCTCACATGAGGAGATTACTAAAAGAATTGATGGATTGAGTATGGCCCTCTGCAATTGCAAATTGGCTCATGGGAGGTACTGGACTGCATTTACATCTGGAAATATGACAGGTCAATTGCACAAAATACTCTGTAAATGGCCTAAGATAAATTATATGGCTAAAAGTATATGGACGCTTCTTCCAATTATTGAGTTTAGGTGTTTCCATTCCACCAATTGTTACCAGATGCCTAAAATCAAGCACATAACCATGCAATCACCATTGACAAACATTGGCATACTGAAGAGCTCAGTGACTTTAAATGTAGCATTTTCATAGGATGTCACCTTTGCCACATGTCAGTTCATGAAATTTCTAAATTTCTGCTTTTCTATGTCTACTCTGCTCAACTTTCAGTGTTAGTAATGTGAAGTGGAAATGTCAACAAGCTACATCTCACTCACAAAACAGTTCACCATGCAAACTCATAGAGAAGGACCTCTGAGTGCTGAAGCAATTAGCGCATAAAAATTGCCTGTCCGCAGTTGCATCACTCACAAAAGACTTCGAAACTGCTCCTGGAAGTAAGATCAGCACAAGAACTGTGCGTTGGGACCCTCACGAAATGGTTTTCCATGGCTAAGCAGCAGTACATAAGCCCTAAAATCACCAAGTGCCAGATGTAGTGGTGTAAAGCTGTGTTTCTCAACCACTGGGTTTACAAGTTGCTATTGCTTATAATGTTAGAGGGTTGTGGTGGGTCACAAGTAAAATGTACCAGGGGGAGTGAACCCCCCCACCTCCCTTCTTGCTTTGATGTTCACGGTCAGTTCAACAAGGGGCACCACCAATGCTGCTCTGGCAATCATGTTTGATTCACCAACCCCAACCACCATTGGCTGTTGGCACGTGAAACACTTATATGGGAGAAAGTGAGTTGTGAAACCCGAAAGGCTGAGAAATGTTTGTATAAAGTATGTTACTATTGGAGTCTGGGACAGTGGAAATGTGGCCTCTGGAGCGGTCAATCACACTCCACTATATGACAGCCTAATGGGTGAATCTGAGTTTGGCAGGTGCCAAGAGAACACTGCCTTCCTGATTGCATGGTGCCTGCTGTAAAGTTTTGAGGAGAAGGGATAATGGACTGGGCTGTTTTCTTAGGTTTGGGTTAGGCCCCTTAGCTCCAGTGAAGGAATTTGTAATGCTACAGCATACAAAGACATTTTAGTGTATTCCAGGGGTGGCCAAAAGGTCGATGACCTGTCGATCACAGAATATTTTTCAGTCAATTGCATCCAGACTAGGTATTTGTTTTATTTTTTTACATTTTGAAAGTAAATAAAATGGAATAAGTTGCTCTTTCTTCTTGTATGGGTGCAATCAGTGGACCAATCAAGCAATTTGTTATTGGTTTGGATCTTGCCAGAAACAGAGGGTTTTTCAGAGGCTAAACTGAGTATTATATCTTATGGCAACATCCATCCATCCATTTTCTAACCCGCTGAATCCGAATAGGGTCACGGGGGTCTGCTGGAGCCAATCCCAGCCAACACAGGGCACAAGGCAGGAACCAATCCTGGGCAGGGTGCCAACCCACCGCAGTTATGGCAACATACACACAACAATTCAAAGATCCTCATGTGCCCTTTAACTGCCCTTCAAGGACTGACCATTTGACAACCCTACCATTCAGGAGGGAGCTTAACTCTCTCTCGAATATCTGATGTGTGTTTTCAAGTCAATTTCTAAATCACCGTATTTTTGTTTAACTGGATCCTGACAGTTCTAGTTCTTTTGTTGATAAATACAATTTCTTTAAATTTTTCCAGTCATTTTGTATTATTATTCTTTTTTCATTTAAAATTTAATTTTAGCGCAGCATCTTTTAAAAGAGAACCTTCGTCCAGCTTGATTTCATTAAAAATGAAGTAGTAATTCAATCTCGAAAACTTTCTGACTAGTAAGTACACTTTTCTTCCCCATTTTTCATGTTCCTTACTTTTTTGTTCTGTGCAAATCTGATATTTTTACTGTTTTTGATGTAAATAAAATTGATCCAAATCTCAGCCTGAGATAAACTCACATGGACTCCATTGAAAAGGCTCTTGTGAATGTCAATTTTCTATTGTGAGTGTCAGTCATCTTGGCTCTTAATTTGAATAAAATATCTTGATGATAAGCTAGTTGTGGTGGTCATTTAGTTGAAGTTATCACAAACTTTGGTGAGAAAGTGTATGCATTCAATATTACATGTTGCAATAGTAATGAAGGTTTATGTGAATTAAACTGTGTATTGTGTCTAAATAGTACTTTCTACTAATTCTAAAATTAGTGCTTCAAAAATCAAAAATGTGTCACTTCAAGAGGAATGGGAGCTTGCATAATTCTTCACTATGGTAATTAATCACTTAGCCTGTGACTGTCGTGTGGCATCTGGATTGAGGTGCTCAAGTATTCTAACAACCGTAGATGATCACACCCCTAGATTTTTTTTTTAAAGATTATGGTTATTGTTTTTGATTGTTTTAATGAGCTCAGTAATTTAAGCACCTGTATTAAAATGATATAATTGATTAGCACCTGTGTTGACAGAGTATGATGTTTAGGAGGTCCTCTTCCTCCAATAAGCTAGGGGTTATGTAAGCCTTTTCCAATTTGGCACCTTAGCACACTCTAGTGGCTACATAAGGTTATACCCTGCATTATGTGTGGTGATTAAACGTACTCTGTACTTTGTGGGGTAGCACAGTCACTGACACTAATAGAGAGATAGCTAAAGAATTAACCAAACAATATTTGCATATTTGTGGTTGAAAGACAAAAGTAGAATAAACCGGGGTGAGCTCTTTGTATAGACTTGGATATGATCACCCCAGCTAGTTTCTGTGAATGGGATGTTACAGATTATTGCATTGGTATTTATTATTATTTCTCAGTACTGCCTACTCTTTTTTTAATAAGTACTAACAGGAGAAAGAGGGAAGTGTGTTCCTTGGAGCATTAGAGAATATAGAAAGGCAGCTGAAAGAAAAAAAATGAATTTCAATCTGACTTTGAATTTATCAGAATGTGAATAAATCAAGCTGTACTCTTTGCATTTTTATTTTCTTATTACTAGTTCTTTTACTACAAGAACAAGAGAGCAGAAATTTTGAATCGCTTTGTTTTATACCTTAAGATTTCAGCCATCAAATGAATACCAGTAGGAACTAATTTTATTAACCTTCTCCATATGCATTTTTATGTAATCCATTTAAAGGCTTTTTCAAACTCAGGATTAATTTTAGCAAAGTTTGTGTTCTTCTGGTAAAATTTATGCAATGATAAATCCATCAAAGGCTTTTAACAGCTTTCCATCCGTTTACTTACTTTTTCCTCTTGTTCAGCTGTGTGTGTGTGTTTTTTTGATTTTAGGTATAAAGTTGGTCCTCCAAATATGCCCATATTATGGTAAGAGGATGGCTTGCATTAAGTTTTATTTTTTTCCCATTTACATTCCATGACAAATATTAGTCAGATGAATTGATATAAATGAACATCTTTTTGACACAGTATTTAATTCTTAAACTACTCTAAACCTCTCAAACTCAACCTCTAAAACCACTTAAAGATGTTGTGTACTTCTAACATAAAAATAAAATATGGTGTCAAGCTAACAAAATGTTTTAAATATGCAGTGACATCTAATGACTATGTCAGGTTCATTAACAGTTACGTTTAAAAGCTAAATGTTCTAAAGAAGCAGAATTGTATGCATATTTATCCACTGAACAGAACAGAGGTGTGGTAAAAAATCTTTTTCCTTCAGAATAGTACTGAATCTCAGAAGTTAACATACAATTGAACTGAAATATAGTAAAGTAAAAGGCATTTCCTTTACATATTTGGCCAGTAGAAATTTAAAAATGGTATACTTCATTTGTCCATTCATTATTTTTTGTAGCCCGCTTAAAGCCATAACCATTACTGGCCTCACTGGACATTCACACCAATTCATACCAAGTCAGTTTAGAATTGGAGGAAAGTCAGCAGCAGCCGTAAAAGATTTTCATAAGGGAGGTAATTTGACACATTTAAGTATCTATATATATAATTCACTAAGGCAAGACAACCATGAAAAGCACGCCGGAAGGGGCGTGGATTCACTAAGGCCGACAAGTGAGACACCTATGGCGCACACAGGAAGGAGCCATGCCCACCAACTCCAAGACCATTGGATACGACAACAACTCGCAGGGCCACGCCCACCAACTTGGACGCGACGACACAGAAAAAATGGCGTCATTTATGTTCGTCTGTCGTAGAGGCCACATGCAGTGCAGGTCAGGTTAATGTCATGTACCTCCGAGCTACGTTGACTGTTCATAGAGGCATGTTTCTCGGAGGTGAATCGCCATATGCAGCATGTGAAACGGTTTGCGAGGGGTATCCCATGGGATCCTTAAAACAATCCTTTAAAACTGAGGTTAAAGCACAATAAAGGAATCAGTCTTTAAAAACCAATAAGCCCTGTGCCTCTGTTTCATTACCGTCTCACCTGCTTCACCAATGCAGGCCCTGCAACAGTCGAGACGCTCTGTCAGCAGCTGACCTTCTCTGTGCCTGACCGGTTCACACAGAGGCAGCGCAAGAGAAAGCTGCGCCAGAGACAGACAGAGGCACACACACAGGCAGCTGGTGGGCAGCTCTCCGTGAGTTTCTCTTGCGAGCGGACACATGACCAGGCGGTGTGTATGCAGGCAGGCTGTGTGCGACCGGGCACATGAGCAGGCAGTGTGTATGCTTCAGTGCGAGGGTGGACAGCGACAGGACCATCTAGGAAAAATCATGTCGCGGATGTGATTCGCTGTATGCAGTGTGTAAAACAGTTTGTTTGTCGCAGATGTGAATCGCTGTATGCGTGTGTAGAACAGTTTGCGAGGGTGTCCCTGTGTCTTTCCAGAAGTGTTCAACCATCAATAAATAATTATGCGGCGTTTGTTATGCCGCGGGTTCACTATTGTGTTGTATTTTGCTCTCTCCAGAGTTCCATCTTTTCATTCACTTACTGTTGTATTCTCACACTAACCTGTTTTAGACAACCGTGTCTTTCCAGAAGTGTTTACCATTCAATAAATAATTATGCATGAGATTGAGCGTGTGTCTAGGCGTGGGTAAGCCGTTGAACCCCATTCGGGCTGCAAACCGTGGAATTGCCACTAAGTGCGACTCATACGCTCCCACTGTTTTCGTCCCTACCCTTTGTACACACCCCCCTCCCACACGTTGACTGTTAATAGAGGCATGTTTCTCGCGAGGTGAATCACCATATGCAGCGTGTAAAACTGTTTGCGAGGGGTATCCCATGGGATCATTAAAACATTCCTTTACAACTGAGGTTAAAACACAATGAAGTGAGCAGTCTTTAAAAAACGAGTTTTCGGTTTCGACTCACGACTGCGTGCAGCATAGCAAAGTGTTGTACACGCTACATACAGCAATTCGCATCCGCGATAAACATGCGTCTTCTTAGATGCTCCTGCACTTTGTACAAACCCCCCTCCCACCTCGCTACGCCGCACGGACGATTGTGTGTTGGTTCGTTCCGTGCATTGTTACAATGTTGCTTTTCTTGCTGATTTATTACATTACCGATTTTGCAAATGTTAAATTTTATCCCTGTGCTTAAAAATTATTTAAAAACCGGCCTGATTATGCAGGGTATGGTATGCCACGGGTTGGCTAGTATCCGATATTTTTTCAGATTTTTTTTTCGTTTTTTGCATGACTATAATGGGAGTCACATCTTCTACTTTCGGCGGCTCCCGTTAGGGTTTGCCACAGCGGATCGTCCAAAATTGTTGTCCACATATTGATTTGGCAAAATTTTACACCGGATGCCCTTCCTGACGTAGCCATCCCTATTTATCTGGGCTTGGGACCTGCACAAAAAAATACACTGGTTTGTGCATTCCCTGTGGCTGGTCGCATCACATGGAGTAAATTGTTTGCCGCACCTGCAGGCAGCTTCGATGGGCCACACAATAGTATCGGTCGCGGACTCGGCCTTTCACGTTCCCGCCTTCAGGCCCTGGCCTTCTACGCCCCTAGCCTTTCACGCCACGCCCCCAGCATTCACGTCTGTACTCTGCCACATCGCTTTCGTTGAAAAACTAGTAACATTGATTAACCCTGTAACCCTAAAAGATATTAATATGCCTTCCTCTGGTCACGAGGAAAGAATACGAGTTTCTCTTTATGGTATTACTGTTGTATTTTTTTTAGAAACAAAAAACAGTTTTATCATTTATGATGATCAGGATTCGATAGTTAAAAGACTGAGGGCATGACATATTTTTAGATTAAGGAAACACCATACTAAATATGAATGTGGTTACTCTAACTGCTATTATAGTGAATTCTTATTCAAAATATTTTAAATTATTTTTATATTATTTCTGGAACCTCGTTCAATGAAAGGGAAAATTCTGTTAACGACATTAATTTATTATGTTACAAAATAAATGATGATCAACAGGCATGAAAATGAAGGTCTAAACTTTCGAGTTCTCAGTAAAAGAAACTTTTAAAATTTTTGTATTGAAGAATTTTTTTAATGATCCAGCTTACTACAGTACATGAGGACCTTCATTTCCATTCTCTGTCTTGAATTGTGTTTTCTTAATTTTGTTCTACACTGCTATTACAATGTTGATAAATTTCAAGTGAAGCTATTAAACTTTAAACGTTTTCCTGGTTTTAAATTTTAATACCTGATTGTTCTCTCAGGGACTCTAACTTAGAAGTATGTACTTATCAAAAAAAAATGAGGCAAATCTCTTAAATTGCTTAATAGATATTATCATGTATTTTTCTAAAGATGTAAAAAGTTGCATTATTGAAAGTTGCACCCTCTGTGCCTTACTTCCATATACCATTTTTCATTCATTTTGGAACTGAACTAACACATTGATTCAGATTTTAAACTTTAAAAATGTTTTGTTTGGATAAATGCAATAATTACAAATCAATTTTTTAGTGATTTCAAATCCTTTAATCGCCATATACAATTTCTTGTATTAGGAATTTCCCACATACCCCAGCTTACACTCCAAACGGAGATATACTGTTTTTGTAAATAAAATAAATTACCGTTATTAGGTCGTCGGTCTCAGTGCCTGCTGAGGATTCACCTCTTCCCATAGTGTGTTCAGCTGTCTTTGATCACTTTGAGCCTGTATCATCATCTCTGTTGTTTGATATGGTGCAACGCCCGAATCCTACAAATTTCCCCCTGGACAGTGTCCTCTCTCGATTAGTTAAGGGGGTTTTTGATTCTGTCAGACCAAATATGGTTACCTTAATAAATGCTAGCTTGATTTCTGGCTGTGATCCTGCTGCCTTAAAAAATACTGTGGTGCAGGAACTTGTTGAAAAACAAAATAAGGAACCTCTAATATGTCAAATTTCAGTCCAATTTCTAAACTACCTTTGTTATCCAAAGTCTTAGAAAAAGCTGTCCTAACGCAAACATTTCTGGATGAAAACAGTAAACTTCTTACAGTAGTGAAACATCCTTGTTAGAGGTTTACCTCTTCCCAACTACAAATGCTGGAGATTCTGCCATTCTTGTACTGCTAGATCTTACCTCAGCTTTTGATACTGTGGATCTTCGATTCTTATATCCCACTTGAACAGTATGTAGGCATCCAAGGTAAGGCCCTTAAATGGTTTTAATCTTATGTAAGCAATAGGAGTTTTCTATTCATTTGGGGAGTTCTCATCCTCTGTAGCTCCTCTTACTTGCAGGGTTCCATCGTTGGAGCAGTTCTCTTTTGATATGCATATTACCTTTAGGCTCCATTGTTAACAAGTATGGTTTCTCTTTTCACTGCTATGCTGATGACAATCAAATCTATTTGTCACTAATATCAAAGCAAGACAATACAGACCCTCCATGTGTGCTTGAATGATATTAAAACCTGGATGGCAATGAATTTTCTTAAATGCTAATAAAACTGTGATCGTGGTGTCTAAAAGTTCAGAAGGTTTGAGTGTCTCTGATGTTGCTCTTGGACCCCTTGGCATATTCGTATCTTAAAGCTTCAGTTAGGAACACAGGCGTGATCTTTGACAGCAGATTAAAACTCGCCAAACAGATAAATTGTGAGGTTAAATGAAGCTTTTCCATCTGAGACTTTAAGGTAAAGGCTTTTCTTTCTTTCAGAGATCTTGAAAAGGCCATCCAAGCTTTTATAACATCTAATTTTACTGCTGCAGTTCTTTGTAGGTAGGTGTTGATCAGGTCTTGTTAGGACACCTAAAACTATTCTACAGCTTTTCTGTTCGCTTATTGACTGGCTCTCGTAAGCGTGGCCACATTTCATCAATACTGACCTTGCTTCATTGGCTTCTTCAGAATTGATTTTAAAATTGTATTCCTTGTTTTCAAATGTTTGAATGGAACAGCACCATCTTGCCTCTTGGAACCTTCTTCACTTGTATGTTCCAACAGGAGCACTGCGGTCTAGTAGCCAGATGCTCTTAGTTGTGCCGAGGTCGAGGCTGAAGCAAAGGAGAAATTGGGCATTTGCAGTAGCTGCTCCTTTTCTTGGGACTGGCTCACCTTATTATATTAGGTCTACTCCAACCCAAGCCATTTTAAGTCATCATTAAAATCTTATTTCTTGTTGCTGCCATTTGACCCTGCAAGAGGTTTACATTGTTTGCATATGTTGGCTCATGTACATTCATGATTATAAATATGTATGTATGGGTGTGGGTTTATCTTATGTAATGGTTAGTTAAGTTTGCAGTTTTTTGATGTGTATATACTGTATATTTGAAATGCGTCTTTTACCCTTTCTTGTACAGCACTTTGGTTCAGTTCTGGCTGTTGTGAATGTGCTTTATAAATAAAAATGGACTTGCCCTCCCTAATTAAACATTAATTTTAATACATAACACTAAGAAGTGCAGATCTGAGACAATTGACTGCAAAGATGAAGCTGGTTTGCAACATTTATTACAAAAAGCTAAACAATATATAAAATATAGAACAATAATTGTAGGTTATAACTGAACAATGAGGAACATGTATGTTTATGTTACATTTCCTCACAAAACACAGTCATTTTTCTTTTTCCTCTTACATTATCTAAAAACAGATGCATGTCTTCCATATATGAAAAAAAGGATGATGAAGGGTCTAAGGATATATTCCCTCTTCTCTTCTTCTGGAAATTCAGATAGCAAATCAAATTTCTGAAGGCCCTCCTCAATGTCGTCTTTGTCCATTGACAGTAATGAAGGGAGTGAGACTCACCCCCTGAACACAGATTGATTTTCAGCACACCAGTTCTCTGCCTCGGTAAAATGCTGAAGGATTCTGTGTTGCTGTAATACGTTATATGAAAAAAACTAAAAGAAAATTCTTTAAATGGTCATCATAAAGCTTATACCCTTTTCCTCCACATTTTCAAGGAATGTAAGAAGAAGGAAAGCAAAAAAAAAAAAATGTACAGGATATTTAATTTGTTATACATTATTAAAATTACTGCTTTCAATCACAGATTCTACAAGTCCTCAATGTTTCTTATAATACACTATTATTAACACAGCACAAAATGCATTTCAAACGTTTTAAGGCCTTTAAGAGTTGCATTTCTGCAGAAGACGTAAAGCAGGCTTTTAGATTTTTGGGCTTTGACTCCTACTGCTTAACGATTAATGGTATGCATCTGAGACAAGCATTACAAGTCCTTTCATACATTTTATTCACTATACCATAGGCATTGTAAGCCACCATCAACAAAATGTAATTCGTCTTTCATATGGAAGTTTATAAAATGATGTGTCTGTACCTGCTCATCAGTGCCCTGTGCTGGATGTTGGAGAAGAGAGCTTGACGTTTCTTCTAAAAGAAAAGATCTGAAACCTGCATGAATGCAGTGCTATGGAATAGAATAGTGCATGTCTTTACTCATCTTCTGTCATTTCATTAATGGCTCAACAGAGTATCTGAACACAGAAAAAGTAATATTTACCTAAGGAAATGTTAAAAAAGAACCAAAAGAATATGCATAAATGAAAGAAGAGAATATTAAAGTTGAGACACACCTCGTTAAAACTGAAGGGGGGCCTCGAGGACGAAATATTGAGAAACCACAAAATGGTCATTTGGAAAACCTGGACACAACATTAAATACGGACATACACAAAAATATAATTATGGTCATACCATGAACGTGAAAATTCATGTCACGGCTATTCATCTGACTTGGAAGGCCCTAATACAAGAATTAAAAAAAATGAACAAAAGAAAAATATTAAATACTGACATACAGTAAACTGTTGACGATAAATTTTAAACAAAAACAACAATGGAAATGGCCCTGTGTTGCATCTGTAAATAGTAAAACCTGACAAACAACAAAAAATGCAGCACTAGCTCTACTTTTTAAAATGTATTTTAAAAGTTCTAATTCAGAAATCTAAACGTCAGTATTTGTTTGCAAGGAAAAGTTATACTAGTGCTATTTTTTTTAGAAGACGAGGCAGCAGGATGCTGTTGTCTCTTTGCTTATTACAAAGAGGGCACTTGGATTCATTTTGATACTTATGAATATAATCAAAGTTGGTTTTATATTCTCTGCCTTTATGGAGAAATGTGGCTGTGGAAATCAAGACAAAAATAATATGTAATAATATAATATAATATGTAATACTAATTTGGCAGAAAGCGCTATCGTGCTTGCTTTTATAAATAGCTAACTTAACTAGAGAAAAATCTACTTAAATAAGATATGTAACAAACGTTAATGACGACGACAAACAAATACATTTCATATTGTGCACTAACATTGCAGATAAGCTACATAACATCTCATAAATAAGTTAAAAAGTTAATATAGACGAAATAATATGGCAAATATTAAAAAGAAATAATACCAGAGGTAAAAAATGATTAAAACTATATGCTTAAAAATAGGATACGTCAGTAATGACGATATCAGAACACTTCTATTCGCTAATCGTACATCTCATTAGTTTGTTTAATGGATCTAAAGTTTCTTTAAATATACCGAGCTTTTTATTCTGTGAGTCCATAACCGATTCTGTTGTGCCATTGTTCCGTGTCGGAAAACGTTTTCTGCTCCTTTTCTTTTTCGAATTGGAAAATCTGTACAGGTGCTCTTCTTCTCCTTCTCCTTCAAATGGCTGTGGGAGGTCGTGGAGTGGAATGTGGAAAGCCGGGGGCGTGACCACAAAGTACAGTATCTTGAACCTTCAGGTGTGAAACGACGTCCTCTGCAGGTGCTTTCTTCGCCATACTGTTGCAAGCGGCCACCTGAGGATCAGCGGAGAAGGTAATTCCTTTTCTTCAAAGTTTGATTTGAAAGACGCGGTGTCCTTTTAAAGCTGTCACCTATATCCATTATTTACATCAATTTTAATAACATATTTTATTTATATAGCGCCTTTCCTACGCTAAATTTGATCAAGAGCGAAGCTTCACATTCCAAAGAAACACTTCATGCTACATTACGGCGGCTTAATAAGAGTTCTATTTAAATTTCATAGCGGCTGATGCAATCAAATTTAAAGTTTGTTTTCTTTTTTTCTTTTGGGGTCTATGAGTTGGTGCTGTGGTGCTCTCCGCAGCGCTCTTGGGCGTGGGTTCGATTCTTCTCATATTAATTCGCCTTAACAGCGAGTGTTAGCGCAACAGACTGGGATTTTGAATGTTCGGAACCAAGTATGTGCCACCAATCGTGTGCCCTTAAAATATCAAATAATATTAAGCAGACTGTCATTTTCATGGAGCGACTTTAATGCTTTTGAGTGTCCTCCCACCGCGACTGTAGCAAGACTTGTGTCTGTGAAGGAATTTTGCCAAGCCTTGTATAATTATAATGTGAATAAAGTATTTCGAGTGAGACGCCTAATATTTTCTATCTTCCACTTCTGATTTGCCTGCTGTTTTCGGTCGTTCAACAGCGCGGGCTGAGTAACTACTGCTTCAAGGCAGTTTTTAATGTTTAATGATCCTGTTGTTTCAACACTAGACTAGTTTTCAAGTTTGTAAAAATTGTCCGCCTCTTTGATTTAATTTCGAGCTATATATAAGTTAGGTGTGGTGCGTTATAACTGTTAAAAGTCCACTATAGGACGAAATTGTGCAAATGAGAAGTTTGGTCTTCCCTGAGTTCTGCAGTTATCTTCCATCTTCATCTGTTATTTACACCCTCTCTCTTGCTTGTTTCCCAATGGGCTTCCACTTCAAAATCAGTGGGAAACTCGAGCCTTTTTCAATCTTTGTTCTGTTGGTAAAGTGGTATTTATAATGTCCTTTCCGCAAGCAAATATTTTAAACAATCCATTATCTCTAATAATGTTGCTTGCGTTTAACATTAATGTAGACTTTTTAAGTGAAAAGTTAAGACATATGAAGCAGTGCTTTACATCTAAGCAGAGGCACAGCCAACTCCAAAACAGAGATGGTCACAGAATGTGAATGTGCACACAATAGCATTTCATGTAATCCTGCCACACCTGGAACCATAAATAGCAATACCAACAGAAACTACTTTACAGTCTTAGTGCCCAGTTTTATTTTTAATTTTGCAAATATAAAAAACTAAACATACTGTTGCACATCATTAACATAGGCCTTTCTTATGCTTAAACTGTTAGTGTGTCTTGCTCATGGTTGACTAGAGTGTCAAGATGGACTTAAGACAGCCTTGGTTATAGAGCAGTGCCTTAACCTAAAAAACATATTACCTGAAATAACCTGTACATTTATACACCTCTTTATTGGTTATGTGGGACAGTCAGGGCTGGCGTCACCATTAAGATGAATTGGGCATTGACCAAGGTCGCAGACCATGAGGGGTTAAAACCCAGCTGCATGGGATAGCTACCAAACAGTTGCCGCACTAAAGTTTGGCCTAGGGTGCCAAATAACCTACCAGCAGTACTGGGTCAGTTATAACAGGATGGGCTATTTTGTGGTCAGCTGTTCCTGCTAGCCCCAGTATGGTAAGGTTACACACTCAAGTCTGGTTGGCAAGTATGTCTGTGCATCTTTGTTCTCACCACCATATTAAGAACCTAATCTTACTATGACCCTTTATCTGCTCAATTAATTTTTTCAACTCAGAAACCTGGATGGCAATGAACTCAGAAAGTTGTTAATGGGGGATAAGCTTGTCAACAGTAGCAACTCTATTGTTAGAAAACTGCTCTCTTTCTCTGTTGTGTCCCTACCCATTGAACATTTCAGTTCCCATATTTATGATGGGTCTCAGAATTACTAAGAACTGCACTAAAATTCTTACTAGGCTAAAAAATTTTCCTTACCCTGACTAGGACATGAGAAGTGGTGAAGCGTGTGAGGAGTACAAGTTCACGCATGATGTTTTGTTGTTTTCTGATACTTAGGCTTCACCATGTTGATTATGATAATATTGAAAGTACAAGAAATGAAAAAAATAATAAAGTAGGATATTGTGCTAAGTTGCACATAATTGTTGTCACTTTCCAAGAACATTAAGAATGACAATCAAGATGGAAAGACAAAGATACACACCAAATGAGAGTAAAGCCCAATAATACACGTTTACTTAAAAATGATTGATCCACAGCTATACTTTCAGAAGAATCGCCTTCCTGCTGTTATGACCCAGGAAATACCACATTAAGTAAACGTTACTAAACTGTTTCGGATTTGTTTCTGAAGTCGCGTCCACTCTTCCATTGCTCTCGATGGTCTTTCAGTGTCCTGTGCTGATCCTCTTCATGTCTCCCCACCTTTTGTTTATTGATGCCCCAGAAGTTTCCACCTGCCTTCTTGAACATTCACAGGCTTGTAAAGTGTAATGCAAATTTTCTGGGTGTTTTTAGAATTCACACTTCAGCAAACCTGATTCAATCTCCCATCCAGCTCACCTATCTTTGGGGTAATATGCTGGCTACGGTACAGTTGGCACCCATGACCACCTGTGTGTTGATTCTGTAATGTCTCTTGCGAATCACGTGTGTGTGCATCCCTGCTTAAGGCAATGCTCTTTGTGTTTGCCATCAATCACACAAACTCCTGGAATATATGTGATTTGCATGAATACAGCTTGGTTTAACGTTACCTCATGTGGAGACGTGGGGAAACGCTGTAAATCGGAATGTTACCTTCCATGTTGTAAGGGGATTCAAAGTTTGGTGCAAAATTCAACAAATAGTTGTGACGTCATCGCAGTCGTCACTATTTGTAAAGCTGCATTTTTCACGTAGCCAAAAAATGTAATGTTGCTACCGCTTTCGTTTGGCTGATGGTGCATGGCTACTCCACGTAGATGGAGTGACTAAAAGATGTACAAGATTTATTGCAAATATTATTTCATCTTTGTTAAATTGATATATTTTGATACAAGTTACAAGTTCATTGTTGTCCAGCAATTCCAGAAACATTTTGCCTTTCCTTGAATGCGCATGCCAGTCCAGTCTCTGCCTGAACATCATCTTCAGTCAGCTGCTAAGGAGTCAGGACAGCTCACAAGCTCTCCTAGAGCCTGGTGAAGTTAGTTGTTTTTTTTAAATTAGGAAAATCAATAAAATGCAATTACTCCTAGAAGTAGGACCAAATGTGTGCCCCCTGAAATTATTGTGCCATTTAGGATCATTTTCCTACTCTGAAATGGGTCCCCAGACCACATCCAGTATGTGAGATGCAGACCATCATCTTAATGTGTAATATCTAAATCTGTCCTCTGGCAGCTGACCTTAGGGACAAAGTTCAGGTCAAAACATAATCATCTGCTAGCACTGGCTTTAAGGCTGTAGCCTACAAAGTTCATTTTGGCTTCCCTGGTTTAGGTGCTGTTAATGCCTCTTGCAGCACTGGTTCTCTGTAGGTGGTGTGCTTTTGGTTTGCAGATGCTCCGGATGTGCCCGGCTCTTGCTTTGCTGTTTTCTCAGATAGTCTTTGGATAAGCTTGCCTCATTAAGCCATTTCTTCATTGTCATTAAATTGCTTTATTTTTCAAATATGTATAGAAAGCCCATATATGTTTGGTTGCTTATGGAGCACTCTGTTCTCTTTTCAGTAATACTGTACGTTTTTCTTTTTTTTTTTTTTTGGATGACAAGTGTTTAAGTTTGCCAAAAAATCGGTAAACCCAACTAACTGATGCCACTAATTGCTGAAGCCAGTGTTGTCTATTGTTGATGAGCATAAACAATTGGTGAAGAAAAATGAAGACAGTTTACTTTTTTAATATGCTAGTAATTGTGCATTAAAATGACAAAACCAACTAAAGACAAAAGAATGTCAGTGACCAAAGGGAGTATTTGACTCCATAAAATCAGGACTTTCCTATGAGAACACACCTTTACCTTGGTCTGCAACTATGCAAATCTGAACAGTATAGCAACTTCAATTCTGAAGACTTTTATATGCATTCCTTCCATTAATTCCATAGATGACTCTTAATGGATGTTTTGCATTTATTCTTCAGATGCAGAAGCAGTGCTTTCTTGTGTTCTTGCTGGTTCATGGTGTCACTGCATATTCAAGTGGACTACTTCTCGACGCATGTAACACTATGTTGCCTTTACATGGCAGCGTTTCTCAAATCTCGCCACCTCCTTATGAGATTATAACTGACACATCCTCATACAGCCCAGGGGATGAAATTAAAGGTAAGTTGCAATATTGTTGTTATTATTATGTAACCAATGCTTTTTATCTATGGAGTTTACAACATGTGAGATACAATTCTTATTTTATAACAGGGACACAGGCAGGTGAAGCAACCTGCACATGGCCGCACGGTGCCAGCAGCAGGATTTGAACCGATAACCCCAGGGTCTGAAGTCCAAAGCCTTAACTACTACACCACACTACCTGCCTAAACACTTTGCATAATGTGTTGGGGTTGAACTCCAGCCTCCACAGTACAGGCCACTCGCATCTTATCACTACACCATAACAGCACTGTAATATTTGTTTTCTGCTTTTTTATCTTTTGTTGAATTTATTAAAAGCATGTAACATTCCATACAATCAAGTCAAACTTAACAAAACTAAATTCAATTCAACCCCCACCCATGTGTGTTCCGCTTTAATGGTGTTGGCATTTATGCACCTGGAGAGCTACTTTGTCCTTTTATGTTTGCTGCAATTGGGGGCAAGTGTCATTAAAATAACAATTGCTTGATCTTTGAATTAATAAATCTATTGTATCCAGACATTTCATTGATGTGTCAGTATGTCCAACATGAATTCTTACAATAAACATTGCAAAGATTATGCAAAGCAGATCTATTGTTTTGGTAATAATGATATTCTGACATCTTTGTATGACAATAAATGTAGTTCTGAGTTATTGCTGATATAGTAAACTGTATCTAAGCAAAGCTTTCACAAAAATCTTAGCCTAGTGTTGCTATCCAGGATCAAACTGACATTATAACATGAACTTGCATCCTCA
This sequence comes from Polypterus senegalus, assembly GCF_016835505.1. Taxonomy (NCBI): domain Eukaryota; kingdom Metazoa; phylum Chordata; class Cladistia; order Polypteriformes; family Polypteridae; genus Polypterus; species Polypterus senegalus. The sequence goes on along the minus strand of NC_053167.1, from coordinate 98,722,839 downwards.
GAAATCATCCTGATTGTAATGAAAGTGAAAATATTTAACACAAGTAGCACTTAAGATGCTTTTTATATTGTAGAAATATTTTGCATGACACAACTATGGTAAGACTGTCATTTGTATGCTTTAATTAAACCTATTTTGAACAGTTTTATAACTTTTTTTTTTTTTCGGAAAACCATAAATTGTGTTAAGGATACTGTAAGTTATGAATGCTTTTAAAATCACTTCAGTTTTTTAATCCAGTGCCTCAAGACTCACCAGTACAAGAATATCTCAACATATGATATACAGTTGGACAGTTTTTGATCACTTGTTATGCCAGGTGCTGAGCTTTTTGGGGTTCCCTTCTCATTTTTGACCATCTAGACCTGAAAACTCCTCATTTCTAGGCCAGTTTTAGACCCTTTTAACAAAGAGTGAATTGACAGGTGTCTTTAGTAAAAATAATCAGAAGGATTTGAAGTTTTCCTTCAATTCCCTAATGTGGTACAGAGGGTCAAATTTACCCCTTTTCACAAAACTTTGAAAAAATGGGCCTCCATAATCTGTCGTTTTATGCTATCTTGAAGTTGCTGATCAGAAATATGAGGTTTTTTTTGTTTTTTTTTTTTATATTTCATTCTTTACCAGTGTTCTTAGCCTTTTGGGAGAGCCCCCCCCCCCCTAAAAAAGTTTAAAAATGACAAATTTCAAACCTAATCATGTGGGGTATCATTTTGGACTATTTTGAGTTCCGTGATTATGGAGCCTAATTAGAAGGTGAAAAATGACAAATGCCTATTACAATCAAGAATGTTTAGACTTTAAACATTTACATTGAAGCACACATTTTAATATTTCAAATATTACTCTTGTCTCTGTGCATGGTTCTCCTGCTGCACAGTAGCAGAGAGGAAAGAGCTCCACAGGGTCATTAAGGTCCCCCAGTGGATAGTCGGCTGTCCTCTCCCCTCACTAGAAGAACTACATAGTTCCTGTTGTCTCAGGAACGTCAAGAAAATTCTTCAGGACCCATCACACCCAGGACATGCATTGTTTGAACGCCTGCCTTCAGGCAGATGTTTCAGATCCATAAAGACTAAGACAAATAGACTGAGAAACAGTTTCTATCTTTCAGCCGTCACCATGCTTTATGTTGCTAAGTGGTCAATCTGACCGAGTGTACCTTCATGTTTACAGTACAGCTCTAAGTCAACATTGGCTATGGGACAAGCACAATATGACTTATGTATGAATGGAAATTTTAGTTTTAATTTGAGTAATTGTGTTTTGTTTTTATTTCATGTTTTCATTGGAGAATTGCAGTTTCGTTGTACAATGTCTCATTGCTACAGTGACAATAAAGATTTTGATTGATTTGATTAAACTGTTTGCTATGTATTTCAACCTCATCAAGTGAATCATTACATTTCTTAAGAGCTCCCTGAATTGCAGTAATTCCGACTTTATTAGATTTTCAGGTGTATTAATCATAAAAATGATGATGATAATAATGGCAATAAGAGAATGCATGTGTTCATATTTGAACCTGACAATTTTTGATGGATTGCATCAACCTATTTTTTTCTTACAGTTTTTTCATTGTTTATGAAGGTAATAAAATGATGTATGACTACAACTGAGTCAACAAACTGTGTACCCTACCCTATTGTCACTGACAAATACAATATACACAATTCAATTGCTCTACAGACTTGCTTTTCAAAGTTTTTTTAAAAGGAGAATGAATTATTTTTAATGATTATTAAATAAAGTATTAGTGTGCAATATGTGCTGTTAATGCAACTTTGTTTAATGTGTCGTGCTAGACATCTTTTTTTTTCTGTTGTGTGTTTTTTTTTTTTTATTAGAATATACCTGTGTGAAACTAAAACTGTAGAGAACATAGGTGTATTTGCAGCTGGTCTAGTATGCCTGCTCATGTTTATACAGAGGACATCTGATCCCCTTCATTGTTGAAAAACACATTGTTGTTACATGTGTTAAAATAATGTAAAATTAATGAGTTTCTACCTAGATAGAAAGGATAGGGCAATTAAGTGCTCCCAAGGGACCATGGGGTATGAATTAAGAAAACCTTTTAAAGAATGTTCAAAACATGTGCCTATAAGTAACTTAAACTATGTTAATTGAGTGGATTTACAATATATCCAATTTCAGATAAGCCACATAATGGCCCAATTGGCTGGTATTGTGGAAAAATATTAATCGCATGAGTTGATAATAAATACAGCCTTAATATTTTAAAGAAATATTCTAAGCAGAAAAATCATTAACATTTTTAACAAGGATTTCTAAATGAGCAATCGTCCATCCATCCATTATCCAACCCGCTATATCCTTACACAGGGTCACGGGGGTCTGCTGGAGCAAATCCCAGCCAGCACAGGGTACAAGGCAGGAACAAACCCTGGGCAGTGCGCCAGCCCCCCCACAGGGCACGCACACACACACCAAGCACACACTAGGTACAATTTAGGATCACCAATGCACCTAACCTGCATGTCTTTGGACTGTGGGAGGAAACCGGAGCACCCGGAGAAAACCCACACAGACACGGGGAGAACATGCAAACTCCACGCAGGGAGGACCTGGGAAATGACCCCAGGTCACCTTACTGCGAGGGAGCAGCGCTACCACTGCACCACCGTGCCGCCTAAATGAGCAATCACTTTTTCTAAAATTGTGTAACAAGTTACCTGAGCTATATAGCAGGCAACAAAAATTTGGAGTAATGTTTATGGACGGATGGAATACTTAAGTGCACTATTTGCAATAGTAAGATTGTGTTTTTCTTTTTTTCCCCCTCTTTTTAGTGACTATTAGGGGGCTTACACAGCCATTTAAAGGTTTCTTGTTGGAGGCTTGGCAGGATGGAATTAGAAATGCTGTTGGGTCCTTTGCAGAGCCAAATAGTGGTGATCAATTTCAAGGACTACAATGCAATGGAGTGCCTGTAAGTTGCTGCTTTTATAGTCTGAATTCACACTGTCATAGAAGTATTTCAGTGCTGCCCAAAATCTTGTAGAAAGAAGATACAACAAGTAAATATTTAGTATGGCTTGCAGAAGAATAATCACCCTGTTAATGATTTTCTGCTGCCTTACAATTTATAAGGCTTGGAAGGTTTCTGTGTGCATCATAATTTTTTATAGAAATGATTGTTATTTAATTCCATGATGGGCATTTTTGCCCTGATTTAATCGATTAACTAACATCCATTAATCTTCTTCTTTTGTTCTGCAGAATTCAGCTGTCAGTCATACTAATAAACTGGATAAAACTCAGGTTCAGATTGCATGGATTTCACCACCTAGCCCTTTAGGAAACATTGAATTTAGGTTGTATGTGTTTTTTTTTTGTTTTTTTTTCCCCCTTCCCTATAACTAAATGGGCCTTATTTTCTCACCACAATGATAAAATTGAGTTACATTTGGTAAGTATTAATATACTTCTTGTAAAAGTGTACTCAAAGGTTTAGTCACTGTCTTAGAGAAGTGTCTGTGGGCAAACATTTTCTTTGGCCATTTCATCTTTCATTTTGAAATTTGAAAATGCTTATTTATATTGAAAGTATGTAGGTTTGATTAAAATGGCAAAACATTTATTCTGCCCTTTGCATTAAAAAGTCAAAATACTGCATTTTGTCAAATAAATTAATCTATTTAACCCACTATTCAGTTCTATATAGATAGTGTCCATTCAAGGATTGTAATTCAGGATTCTGGCAGAGTGAGGTATCAGCCCTAAACACTGCATGTTCAGATTATCAACCCTGTTGGTATCATCTTCGCAATGAGTCCATCCCACCATCCACAAGCTGCTTTCAGTTGCCAGAGAGCTCAGTACTAATGTATAGTTTGTAGACAAGGTAAAATGGTTAAGGAGGTATAGATTTATGTTAAGTGCAGCCATTTTGATTAGAGTCCAGATAAACTCATGTGCTTGTCAGAAGTTTGCAAATACATTTACAGGAATACTGTGACTAAATATTTGTTCTGAAGGTACTGACAGCCTTGAATTTGAGTAAGTAATTTTTCAAATGTTGTGTTAGTGTTACTCCAACTAAATATAATGTAAGGTAGATGTAAACTTGCCTGAAGTGTGTGAATATGGCCTGTGAAGAACAAGATCCCAAGTCCATGACGGGTGTGGTCAGAACTTAGTCATTGTAACCTCTGTGCTATTGGAGGCTTTGGTTAAAAGAATTTGAAAATAGGCAGGTGAATTTTGAAAAAGCTTAGGTGACTTGTGTAGACATTAGCTGTTTTTTGTCTCCCCCTTCTTTCCTTAGTTTAACTGATTAATGTATTTAAAATAATCTGTTTGGGCTCTTTTGCTCCCTTTGATGTAGTTGGAGAAAGCTGAAGCTAGTATAAAAAACAATGAGGTACAAGGCAGGAACCAATGTTTGACATGGAGCTAAACCAATCGACCCACACACACACACACACACACACACACACACCTGACCAGTTTAGAGTATTCATTCCACCTAAGTGTGCATCTAAGGACTACAGTAAGTGTTCCTGAATAAAAAAAAATAAAGTCCTAAGACCGCATTCCAACTTGAAATCAAGTTTTGGCCAAGAGATTTGAGGTATAATTGTGTGTGTTTTTTTTTGGTAAGCTGTGTATCTGTTGACCTCAATGAAAAGGTGATTAACGCCTGATGTGAGCCGTACACTAAATACTGCATTAGTTCACCTTCTTCACTGGACTATTCAGTGCTATGTTGTGAATGTTTAACCACACAGCCCTTAATTTCCCTTAGGTTCCTCTTAAACTTAATTTCTTCTTCAAATGAACAGAAGCAGTGCTAATGCATGAACAGAAACTAGATCCATTGAAAACATATTTGATTTGCATTAATTTTATTAACTTGTATAAATTCATTGACCTGGCTTTGGTGGTGGTACATAGACATTTTGCCATTCTTTTTCACAGCTTACAATTATAAACCACCAACTAAATTTCTCAACCTTCAATTGTAAAGTAGTGAGAAAGTAAAAACAAAACCTGTACCTAAAAGGTTTAGGTCTCTCTTTCTCTTCCATAGTTCTTTTGTAAGGAAAGAAAACTAAATATATATTTTGAGTGAACCATTCCTTGAACATGCTTTCAAGCATTCAAAGTGAAACACATACAGTACTGTAGAACTTTGCTAAATCAATTTTACTTTAATAATATCTGTATTTTTACTACTCAGTTTATTTAAAATTTTCGGCATTGGCTAAAGTTTCCCTTAGTTGCTCAGGTTTGAAGAATGGTGCTGCTTTTTTACATGGATTATTTTTTTGTTTTACTGCAAAATTTCATTAATCATCACAATTTCTTAAATTGTGTTGCTGCAATCCCAACATATTTTAATTTAAAATTGAACGCAAGGAGCGCTAGGTTTTCCAAATGTTTCTTTTTTCTAATAGGGTGTGCTTTGTGTGGTAGGGGTGTTTAAGGACTTGGAAGTATTCTGAAGTGTTAACTTGCTGAGCTGGGCATTTAGATGTAACAGCAGTCTTTTACATTCTGTAGGGATCTGTTTAGTAACTTTAGAGTAGAAGTTACTTACTGATAGCAAGTTTAATTTTTATTTAATAATCCACATTGACAGTCCATATACTGTATTCTTTTTGTCAAGTTTATTTTAATATGAAGTAATTTTTAAAAAGAAGTTTGAATTCCATGCTGCCTAATATCTGTGATTTGTGTGTTCTCCCATATCTGTGTAGACTTTCCTCAACATTCCAAAAAATGTAACTTTATTGGTGGTTCCAGATTGAACCCCTGTGTGTGTGGTTGTGTGCATGCATGATAAAACAAGAGATTTTATTTTTTGCTTTCAAGAGGTATATTTAAGTGGAAAAATGTTTTGGTTTTGTGTTTCTTTCCTATTAGTAAACTTTTTTTTAAATGTTTCTTTTGATAAAAGCAAATGGGCAAGTACCTGTCTCTTTGTTTTGTTTGTGCTCATGTTTGACTTAAGATTGCTGTTTTTCTGAATTTAAATAATAAAGTGATAAAAAGATGTGATCATTGAGTGTATATATGTGTTTTTGCTTGTTGTTTAGGGCAACATTAGTTAAAAATAAAACAACATTTTGGGAGAATGTTACCTCTGCTCTTGTATATCAAGTTGCTCATGATAACTCTTCACCTAAATCAGCCAGCTTCTCATCTTTAAGCGATCAAATAAACTTTGAGGTATGTTTTCACCTTTCTCTGTGCTAGAATCTATTTTTACAGCACATGTACATGTAGGTATGGTATACCTGTGTCATTGATACAAACATTTTATTTCACAGACAATATAAACATTGAGTTGCTGTTAATTAGCGGACATACAGTGGTGTGAAAAACTATTTGCTCCCTTCCTGATTTCTTATTCTTTTGCATGTTTGTCACACAAAATGTTTCTGATCATCAAACACATTTAACCATTAGTCAAATATAACACAAGTAAACACAAAATGCAGTTTTAAATGATGGTTTTTATTATTTAGGGAGAAAAAAATCCAAACCTACATGGCCCTGTGTGAAAAGTAATTGCCCCTTGTTCAAAAATAACCTAACTGTGGTGTATCACACCTGAGTTCAATTTCCGTAGCCACCCCCAGGCCTGATTACTGCCACACCTGTTTCAATCAAGAAATCACTTAAATAGGAGCTGTCTTTAGACGTTGTCCTGGGGTCTTTTGTGACCTCTCGGATGAGTCGTCTCTGCGCTCCTGGGGTAATTTTGGTCGGCCGGCCACTCCTGGGAAGGTTCACCACTGTTCCATGTTTTTGCCATTTGTGGATAATGGCTCTCACTGTGGTTCGCTGGAGTCCCAAAGCTTTAGAAATGGCTTTATAACCTTTACCAGACTGATAGATCTCAATTACTTCTGTTCTCATTTGTTCCTGAATTTCTTTGGATCTTGGCATGATGTCTAGCTTTTGAGGTGCTTTTGGTCTACTTCTCTGTGTCAGGCAGCTCCTATTTAAGTGATTTCTTGATTGAAACAGGTGTGGCAGTAATCAGGCCTGGGGGTGGCTACGGAAATTGAACTCAGGTGTGATACACCACAGTTAGGTTATTTTTAACAAGGGGGCAATTACTTTTTCACACAGGGCCATGTAGGTTTGAATTTTTTTTCTCCCTAAATAATAAAAACCATCATTTAAAAACTGCATTTTGTGTTTACTTGTGTTATATCTGACTAATGGTTAAATGTGTTTGATGATCAGAAACATTTTGTGTGACAAACATGCAAAAGAATAAGAAATCAGGAAGGGGGCAAATAGTTTTTCACACCACACTGTATACTGTAGAAATATCCCATGCACAAAATTTCTAGCACTTTGTCTGAATCTGTGAAATAAAGACGGTAACTTGGACAATAAAATAGGTTTCAAAAGTGCTAGATTTCATGTTAATTGACAAAATTAAGTTTTTCATTGAAATTTAATCAGGCTTATTTTTATTTCTCTTGGTTGATTTTAAAGATCTGTCTGTTTTTTCTTTTGTGTTTTTTTTTTTTTGTTTTTTCTTTTTCGCTTGGTGATAAATAGCATGTTATTTGTCCCCAGAGCATGGGAGACTGTGCTGTTCCTTGTGGTACTCCAGTGTTGTTCACATCCATATCAGACACAGTTTTTGAGTCTCTCATACTGCAGCCTGCCAGAGAGTGAGTCCAATATTTAGGATGCCATACGCACATCCTCCTGCATATCTCTGAGCCTATCTCTTAAATCACAGCTCGATGGTATTGAAGGCATTGGAGAAATCAAAAACATGATCCTCACAGTGCTGTTGGCTTTGGAAATGATCCTTGTGTAGCAGATAAATAATTTCATCTTCCACTCCAGTATTTGGCTGATAGGTAACCGCCAGTGGGTCCAGGTGGTCTCCTATAGTCCAGGACTAGCCTCACAGAGGTGTTCATGATGTGAGGCATATGTACCACTAATCTGTAATCCTTAGGTGAAGACGCATCAGAATTCTTTGGACCTGAAACAATGTAGGATGTTTTCCGCAAAAGTGGCACTTTTTGTAGCCATAATGACAGACTGAGTGAGTGACGGAGGCCACCATAAAGTTGGTCAGCATGAGCCTTTATAACTTGAACTAACTCGGTTTGGCCCCACAGCTTTTGCTGTGTATGGCCTCCTCAGCTGTCTGCTGAATTGGTCATCCATTATTGATAGCCAATACTGATGGTCTGAGGTGAAGTCATTCTGTAGATAACAGTTGAATTAATACGAGTTATTGATTTTTAGAAAAGATCGTTGGGGGGACCTGGACATTGGAAGAAGGCAAAATCTATGAAATTGTTTCAGGGAGTTAGCCTTGTCCACGTTCCCTTCTAGCACATGAGTCTTGGATTGCTCGGTCCATTCTAAACATCCTTCATGTTTGCGTTTTTTCTATTTTGCTTCATACAAAAAAAGTCTACTCTTTCATAGTTGCATACGTGTGACAAATGGAGGCTGTTTAATGCATGCAATTTTTCACCATAAGCAAGACTCAGTTGAACACAGCATGTTTTTAGTCCCAAAATCTATTTTTAATACATTTTTTATCAATGTCCTTATTACTGCATACTTATGATTGCATATTGAAATAGAATGAATCGAATGAATACATGGATGTTTAGCACAGCAAAGCACTTTGAAATACTTTTTTTTTTTAATGTGAAAAATGTTTATGTTGTAAGTAAAGGAGTGAGTTTTAGAAACCAAGGTATAATCTGAGCTTGGTGTATTTGAAAATGTGGTTTTGTTCCTCAAGTTTTGAAGTACTGCCTTGTATCAGAAAAGTACTGTACAGTATATAACCAAGATCAGAATTTGGTGTTTGCAGTTTCTTTTCACTTTTGATGAGCAAAAAAAAAAAAAAAAAAAACTTAAGGTTGTGCTTTCTGACTAGCAAAATTCATGTAGTTTTAGATATCTTTTTATCTCATCTTCAAGCTTTCTAAATGAGCACAACCATGGGAAGTTTTAATGGGTGTAGAGCACGGCTAGAGAGTACTCGAGGGGTGTTTCTCCACTGCTAAAATCATTTTGGTAAGTCTTGTGTTTTGCAATTGTAAAATCCCATAGAAAATTTTAGGCAGAATTTTGTGAAACAGTTTCATTCATCACTACTCTTCGTGTACAGTAAGTGCAAATTGAACTTATGTGTATTTTGGTGGCATTAAGAAACTGCTGTTAAAAATCTGAATTCTGCTGTTTCTAATTACATAGAGTAACATTGGCATTAACATTGCTGTTGACTGACAAACAATACTGTTTAGTGCAGCAAAGTAAAGCTTTAGTATTCAACTTATTAAATGATTTTGAAAAACTATTTCTGGGTCAATAAAGTTATGCAAATAAAATTATTGGAGAACATATTTAATAAGCTACATATAAGCTTATGTAACAGGTCTCTAAAATACTAATTTCAGTTATTTGGAGCTCCACCGAATCCTAATAATATTTGTTATGTTGTATTTCCCTAATCCGTTTACTGTTATCTTACTTTATCAATGAGAGCCTCTCCCAGAGTTTGTGTGAGAGTAGGAATTGTATCACCAATGCCTGAGTACTCTTAGTTTTCTGTCCTAATATTTCATCCTGTTAATAATGAACATTAACAGATAAGTTCAGTGCGGTTGCATTACTCCTTCGTGGCAGTTTGTATGACACGGCACATCATAAGTCACAATGTTGATGCTTCGGAGGTTAATCAGATTTGAAGCCAGAGTGCAGCAGTACAGCGTGTGCGGTGAATACCCATTACATTTATATACAGCTTGTAGCTACATAGACTAAAATTTCACAGGTCACATGAGTAAAGAGAAGCTGAGTGAGAAAGTGATCAACACATTTTAAATTTAAGAAGTAAATGAATACACTACAGTACTGTATATGCTTTTCTTTAAAAGTCTGCTGACTTAGATTTTTTATATGGTTCTCAGACGAAAAAAACTTGCGAAGCTTCATACGGCGCATTACATGCCATATCATTAGATTTGCCTCATACCTGAAATATGAGCTGAGCCTCTTGAATGTCTGTCCAATATGGAGGTTTCAAAATACTGCTGATGTATAATAGGCATCATAATTGACATTTCCCCAAGTATTAGTTGAGTATAGCATAATTTGGAAAGTGGTCTAAGGATTTATTCAGAACTTCACTATCATTCTCACTTCATCAAGATGTTTAAATGTCACACTACAGCCGAGTTAAAAAAAACTAAGATCTCTCATGGGGAAACATGCCCCATAGTTTATTAGCATAAAATACAAATTTCTAATATTAGAACAGTGATTTACACTATTGCTTCAGAGGACCAGCACTAGGAGCCGTCGTCTACCGAGTGCCAAACCTTGCAATGTACAGTACTGGCTGTTGAAATGGAAATTTTTTTTGCCCTTATTCTTGTTATAACCATGCTTTACATTTACTGATTCCCAAGATTATTAATAAACAGTTATCATTTCAAATTCATTTTGTGAAGTTCCTAACTCCTCTGCTGTGAAATTTCTTAATTACTTGGCCCTTGCATGCCTGACTGTGGATGAAGCATTGCTCTCCTCCTCTTTCTCTTTCTCTTTCTCTTTCTTGGATAGACCCGCCCCCTTAACTGATCTCAAGGAGGCACTTGGACTTTTTTTTGTTCTTTTTTCTTTTCATGTCTTGTGAAGTGGTATACTCTTACTCCTGTTTTTAACATTGTTGACTGACCCCATGCTTGTACTTCTTTGCTGCATTCACAGACTAGCGTCCTTGGTGACCTGTTTGTTGATTCTCAGCTTCTGCCATTCCAGTTTCTTTAATCTTGTACTCTTACTTCATGCATTTATTTTAGATTCCATTCATTTCATTGAAGGTGTGTGATCTTCTTTCCTCTGCTTTGCCTGTTCATTTTGAGTCCATCTCTTGGTTGTTCTCTCCTAATATATCTCTTCTGTTTATAGTCTAATGTGGCTTAAAAATCTTTCTCTAAATCCACTTTCCCTCAAGGATCTGTGTCTTTCTTTCCTAGGGTATCATTTTTAGTAATGCAAAAGTTTTCTATGGATTTGTGCTGTCCGAAGTCATGGAGATGCAAGATGTGGTTTTTAGATGTTCCACACATTTCCACATGTGCACATTACTCCTGGACAAATGCAGATTCATTTGGGGCACATATTCACAGTTCAACTACTCTGAGGACATCCTCATAAATTGCAGAAAGAATGTTAAAAACAGGTTTATAATCGAGTAAATAAAGAGAAAGAACTATGGACTGCACTGGTGCAGAAGAATCCAGTTTAACAATCCTACTATGTTAATAGTGATATCTTTCCCAAAAAAAGAATAGGGATCTATTCATTTTTCGAAAATAAATATAAGCCCTAGTACTTGATGTCTGTACCAACTGCACCTGTTGCAAGTAATACAATGTAAAAAGGCCTCATACAACAGTTCATGAAAGAAACATTCCAAATATGCATGTGACGAAAAAGCACCTATTGTGAGCTGTGTAAGCAACAGCAACAAAGGCTCTGAAGGCAACTGTCAAAGCCTCATTTCTTGCAGCCAAAGGTATTGCAAGAAGGAAATGATCTATTCAATAGTGGGACTCTGAAATTATGCAATTAAGATTTCTGAGGCTTGTCGCAATGAGAATATGGCAAAGGAGGTGCAATCTGTGTCACTATCAAACCAGACTATTGCTTGCTGTATAGGTATGATTAACTAGCAAGTTACAGAATAGTGCCAGGGTGTGGTGAAGACTGCTTCATACTTCTCATTTGGGCTGGTTGACAGTACTGCTATAACTGATACTAGCCAGACAGTTCTTTTTACTTGACCTTGAAATTTGAGATTCTAATGCATTAGAAGGGCTGCTGGAATTGGTACCTTCATGGTGCCACTAAAGGAGAAAATGTATTTAATGATGTTAAAACAGCAGTGATAAAATATAGTGGGTCTGGTAAATACACATGCATTGTCAAAATGGATCAAAAGTCATGGATGCAGAATCCAGAGCTTGTAGAAACTGATAACGTAGTAAGATCTTGATTCCATAATGTTACATTAAGAGACTTTTTGAGGTTAATCACTAAAGTTGACAATATTATGGACAAGGCTACTAAAGTCACTGACTCACAGTCAGTGGTTGAGGATTTACTTGTACATACATGTCCAGTGGCTAAGTAAAGCATCAGCACAAACATTAGATTAGATTTCTAGTGTTTATGGGAATGGAGGCAAACTTCTAATGACACTTTCTGATTGGTATTATAGCAAAATAACATGTGAAACTATGCACTGTATATTGCAGGTGGATCAGTTTCTTTCCTGTTAATTGCAGATTTTGGACCAAGTATAGCTTCAATGTTTGCCAGAACATACTGTACATTAGTGAGAAGTAATTGTATCACATTGGCGTCAACAAATCAAAACAGAAGAACAGTATCTCAGACTCTACCTTGCAGCAAATTCTCTGTCCCTGTTGTGGATCTCCTCTTCACAACCATGCTGTTTTGTCTTGCATCCAGTCATCTGCTTAGTTGTCCTCTCGTCCCTTAAAGGACAATTCACTCCTATGCATATGTACAGACTTGAGGTAATGCAGGTGCATTTTCCATGTAGAATTTTATGTCTTGGCATGCCTGGCGTGTGGCCAGCATCATCTGCAGAAATGTTTGGGGATCCTATTGTCTTTCTGGGAAAAAAAAGCACAAATTTGCCTGATGGTGTATTCTTCATGTGCAAAATGTGCAGCCTGTCACTCTGTTTTAAAATTGTGCTGTGCTTTTCCATTGTTGTATGATGAGGAGGCATATGTTTTTAATGATTTTTACAGGTATGACACAGATTATCTGCATTACATAGCTGCAAGGAAAAATGTAGGAAGACACATATTATGTGTGAATGTTTCTGTCTGCCCACATGTAATGCTGTAACACTTCTGCTTTTCCCGTCTCACTTTATCAGCCATATCTGAAATATATGCTCAATGCTCAGCTGCTCAACTGGTAGACCCCATTGAATGACCTGGTAGTCTGGATGAAGACTTCCAGTTGGGACAGCACTACACTAGAAATAATAACTTTCGAAGCCCCAATTAAAATTCCTTCATAGGCTATATCCAACTCTCTTGAAGCACCAGTGTGTATGTGTGTGCGTGTGGTTTGTTTTGTTTTTTTTCCCCAGGGGTGGGAGTGTAGCATGATCTGGCTCTTTGCCTCTGTTTTTATTTGTTTAGACTAATGTACCCAATTTTGTCCTCTATCTTTACATTGGAGGGAATCTTGAGCTGGTTATTTATTTCAATAACAGATTTTTTCTATATGCTGGCTTCTAAGCTAGTATCTCTAAATCTTTCTCTAATTATTAGCATTAATTGGCATCAGACTATTGTGACATCCTCTAACATCATCATTATCATCTGACAAAATATTGGGCTGTACATTTAAATTCCAAGTAAAATGAGAGCCCAGCTGCCCATGAAATTGTTTTGAACTGCTTCAGCTGAGCAGTGGTAGCGCTGCTGCCTCGCAGTAAGGAGACCTGGATTTGCTTCTCGGGTCCTCCCTGCGTGGTTTTTAATGTTCTCCCCGTGTCTGTGTGGGTTTCCTCCCACGGTCCAAACATGTGCAGTTTAGGTGCATTGCTGATCCTAAATTGTCCCTAGTGTGTGAGTGTGTGTGTTGGCTGGGATTGGCTCCAGCAGACCCCCATGACCCTGTGTTAGGATATAGCAGGTTGGACATTGACTGTTTGACTGCCTCAGCTGAAACACCAAGTTTAAAATTGGGCTGTCATGTTATCTATTTGTTTTATTTTGAGCTACATACATTTTCCTTTACACTTACGATTTTTTTTACATTTCAGTTTAGAAATTTGGGGAAACTGAACAGACTGTTTAGACATACTTTATTTTGGAAGTCTCATGAAACACTAATGTAATATAGTCACTGCACTGTAGCAGACCTCTCAGTGCATCATTTTAATTGTGTTACATGGTTTCTTGTTTGCTATTGCTATATTGTCACCACTTCTTTTACAAAAATGCTTTAAAACATCAATAAATGTTTTCTACTTTTGACATTTATCTCCTTGGGAATACAACAGTACACTTACACACAACCTGCACTGTTCATTTACAGCTGGGCCACACTTCTATCAGTGAAGCCAGCTACCAGCTGCACCCCACGCACTGCTAATACTGCATACTGGGCGAATTAAAAGCTCTGAACCCAAGAAAGAGAGGTTGACTTCTACGAATTCTGAGAGAGAAGGTTTAAAACATTTTTGCCAATAATGATTATAAGCAGCACGCAGCCCTTGTGGAACTACCTGAACATATTTAGGGCATCTGCGCAATACCACGCCATACTGTGAAAGCTGTCTAATGTGCATTACAGAGACCTGGGGTTAGGGGGTTGGGGGGGTATTTTCATATGTGGATTACTCATTTAGCCAGATACAAGTGTTGACGATTTGGCATGATTCTGGATCTGTCGGTTTTTTGAAACTCTTGTATAGCAACACATCCAAATCCTCAAATCCTCAGGTTTGTTCTGTGTAAACAAGGATTAGCTCACACACTTAATCAGTGTCCGTGCATGGAATTCATTCAGTCATGACTTCGCCATTCATGAATGAGCGACCAATTGATATCAGTGCGCAAATTATAAGAAGAGAATTTCATATAGAGAGGGTTTTGTGCGATCGGCAAGATCCTTTATTGCTCCCGGAGGAAATTCTGTTCGAAAGATACCGCTTTAGCCGGGGGTATTATTGTACCTCAAAGATTTACTGCATTAGCACCTTATATTCAAAGTCAAATGAGGCAAAGTTGGGCTCTCACAACCACACAGACAGTATGCATGGCTTTGAGGTTTTTTTGTAAGCGGCACTTTTTTTATATACTGTAGGCAATGTGGAAAATCGATCTAAAAGTGCAGTTTGCCAGGCAATTCGTAAAGTCTGTTTGTCTCTGAAACATTTCCTTCGGGTTTTCATAGTGTTTCCTGGACACCTGCGTGTGCAGACAATGAAAGAGGCATTTCATGCCATTGCAGGTAGGTAATACACAGGCAAAAAGCACTCACAGTTCCATAAAGAATCTCACAATCAGCCTAACATTCTCATTACCCAGGATTTCCAAATGTGATTGGGACACATGGAACTGATCAGAGTGGAGTTTGATCAAATATTATTTGGAAAATTTACCTCTCCTCCTGAAGAATAATCAGACACAGTTTCTTCATCAAATATTAGACCTTTGTCAATATCTTGTTGGTCAGACACAGGTTCTAGGGATATGACATTCACTGCAACTGACCCAAAAAAAAAAAAGAGGGCTATATGGAACATACCTATGGTACACATTGAGGACAAACATATGCAATGACCATCCTTTACCTGAAATGAAGTGACCACTGCATCCTGCCACTGGTTCTGAGGAGGAGCTTCCCCCTGGAACGCCCTCAGAAACAGGGCGATGGGCATTTTGCTGGAAAGCCAACTCATCTGCAGGGGTTAGGTCTGGACCACGTGGACCTCCACCTGTTTTTTGCTTGTCTGGCTTCTTATTAGCTTTAAAATTAACTAGCCAACCCGCGGTGTAGCATACACAGCATAATTATTTATTGATGTGTGAATACTTCCTGTAAGACAGTTGTCCAAATGGCGAGGGTTTGAGGATACAACTGTCAGTGAATGAAAAGATGGAACCTTGGAGAGAGCAACATACAATTGTCCGTGAGTGAAAACAGGTTTTGGCAGATACAGGCATATTTTTTTGAAAGTTTGTCCTTGTGCCTTATTAATAGTCATTGCAAACGCCAATCTAACAGGAAATTGTCTGCGTGTAAAAGTAAAAGGCAAATTAGAATCTAATGGGGTCAGGGAAATCTGGAGAATAAGGACAGTTTGTGAGGTAGCAGATGTGATAGTCTTACACTCCAGTACATTGCGGTGAATGCTGGTAACAGAAAGTCTTGTGCCATTACAGAGACGGATCTCCTCAACCATGTGCAAATCCATTCAACACAAACATTTGTCTACAGCCACGCTGATGTGACGTCACCTTCCCACTATCCTCTTACTGAAAAACATTTACAAACGCATTTGACACCGGAATTTCAATGCAACATTTGCTCAAAAACCTTCACGCTCCAGAAATATCTCAAAACACATTTAAACACACACTCCACTGAACAAACGCATTCCACACAGTTTTTTCAATGCACTATTTGTTCGAAAACGTTCTGACTGCAGAGATATCTCAACGCACATTTAAAATCACACTCCACTGAACAAATTATGCAATGTGAACATTGCCAGCAATACTTCAAAACAACTCGCACTCTCAAGAAGCACTTACAAACTCATTCCAATTCCTTTCAGTGTCAACTTGCAAACCCCATGCACAGTCATCGCATTCAGTTTTATTCTGCTTTTGAAGAAGATACCATCATTCCCGTCCAAGAACATAACATTGGCCTACCTACTGCAGTATGTACTTCTTGCAATGCTCTTCATTGGCCATCAGAGGAGTTGGCGGGCCTGGCCCTGTCGTGCGTATCCCATGGTCTTACACTTGGTGGGCGGGGCTCTCTGTCTTGCGTGAGTCTTGCTTGCCCTTAGTGAATTATATATATGCTAGACATTAAGCCCGGTACAATAACGGGCGCTAGAACAGTAGTGCATAAACATTAGTAGGAACAGTCTATATTAAATGGCAAGGGATCTTGTATGTGGCTGTAATATGCGTCACTGTATTGTGTGCCTTTAATTTTCTCTCTCAGTAATGCTGGTTTGTATTTCTGTAAAATGCCTGTAATTTTGTCGGACAGTAATACAGTGGAACCTCGGTGGAACCGAAGTAATTTCCCCCATAGGATTGTATGTAAGTACAATTAATCCGTTCCAGACCGTATGAACTGTATGTAAATATATATTTTTTAAGATTTTAAGCACAAATATAGTTAATAATACCATTGAATTCCTAGCGTAATAGTAAACTAAATGAAAAAAAATAGAATAACACTAAGAAAACCTTGAACAACAGAGAAAACTAACACTGCAAGAGTTCACGCTATAGCCTTACGACCTGCTCGCTAAAAACACCTTTTTTAATGAGTTTTAAGCACAGAGAAAAAAATGAACCTTTGAAAAATCTGTAATCTAATAAACAACCAAGAAAAGTAACATTGCAACAATGCACGCGTGCGTCTGTGTGTGTGTGTGCGTGCGTGTCTATCTCTGTGGCGGGCCTGCGTGTGTGCGTGCAAGTCTGTCTCTGTCGCGGGCCTGCGTGCGCATATGTGTCTGTCCCACATGCGGGCCTGCCTGTGTGTGTGTGTGTGTGTGTGTGTGTGTGCGTGTCTTTTTCTTTGGTGGGTGTGCGTGTGTGCATGTCTGTCTCTCGCGCGGGCCTGCGTGTCTGTCTGCATGTCTGTCTCTCGTGCCCTCGCACGCACCTGTGTCTCTCTCTCTCTCTCTCTCTCTCTCTATCTCTCTGCACACACAGGGAATGCACAGGAAGAGACTGAACATGTGCCGTGTGGCCCCACACATGCGCACTTCACCAGAAGACACACACACACGGACACCTGGGCGCACACAGGGGTTTTATTAAAGAGGATAGATTTTTTTTATATTATACTAGGGGGCTTTGCTCGCCAACCCCCATTTTTTGTTTATCTGGATGCACACTTAAGTTTTTTTTATTCTTTGAATTGTTGCTATTTCATTAGTTTCACATTTATTTCAGAACTTCTGTAAAAATGATACTTGGAATCTTTCGAGTCCCAATGTGCTGAATCATTTTAATGAGGTCAGTGAGACATGTGTTTAAAGACTTTGTACCATAATTTAGAATAGGTTTCTCTGTTTGGAATTTCAGCACAGACAAATGATCTACATCAGAAATTAATTTTTTTTGCAAAGTAACCAATAAATGCATGTGAGGTAAACTACGTTTTTGAAATTCTCTTGACTTAAACTTCAAAGCCTTACAATATTTCCATATATTTGGTCTCTATTTGCCTTTTTGTTATTTCTCAGAGTAATAATTTCTTTTTCTTTGCGCTAATGTGATGTTTACTTTCTTTGTTTTGACATTGTCGTTTTTTCTGCTTTCATATTCTGTATCGTGCTCTGCATATGTTTCTACGAGTCTTTTGAATTCCAGTTTTTATTATCTCTAAGCTGCTCTGCATGTGTTTGGCCCCTTGTTTTTTAACCTCTTTATGATGTTTTACTTTGTTTTGTACTGTCTTTTATTTCTGACCTTGCTTTATCCTGCTTTTGTTTCAATGACACCTGGTCCATGCCGATTACTTTCCCTTCAAGTAATTTCCATTTGTTTGCGCTACTGCGATCTTTACTTTCTTTTTTTTTATACTTTCTAATTTTCCTACTTTCATATTCTTTAACTTTCTCCACATGTGTATCGTGCCAACTTTTTTATTTTTTTTTGAGCCTTTCAAATTCCACTGCTTTCATAATCTGTAACCTGCTCTGCATGTGTATAGCGCCAACGTCCGGATGGGACATGCTATTTTTTTCCCCAATTCCACTTATTCCGGGCTGATGATTACTTTCCTTATTTTCTGAATTTGCACCTAGAATATTCTTTTTCTTTTTTGTCTCTCCAACGCTTTTGAGTCTGTTTTCTCCTTGCTGCTTTCTTCTTTGCTTAGTCGTCTATGTTTCATTTATAACGTATTGTCCTTATACGCTTTATATGCGCTAAGAGCCCTTGATCTATGTATGCTCCAAGCTAAAATATGACTGAGTGTGTTCCTGCCCGTGCTGTTATTTGGTTGTAAGTAGGGCGTGTCTTGCAAGAATCTCATGTCGTGAGACGCTCCGTGGCCAATCTCTTTAGTCTCGTGGGTCTTTTAAGTGTCTTCCGTGATCTTATAAAATCACGTCTCGTCGCCTTACTGTTTCTCCGCAGGATTATTTTTATAATAGAGAGATGTGATTCTTTATGTCAACAATTCTTTAAATAGTTTTATACCAATATTTACCATTTTGAAGTATATTCTTGTACTTCATTTTAACGTATTCCCATGTTCTCCTTGTGTTCACGTTTGATCTGGAATTATGACATATTAAAAAATAATTAATCTGACACATAGGAAATGAAATGCTGCATTCAGTAAGGACAATGCACACTACTTACACGTTTAATTTGTCGCCCACCTTTTCCCAGTCGTCTTTTCTGGTTTGGGCTGCTTTTGCAGTGTTACCCCTTGTGCATATTAAATCTTGAAATTCTTCATATCCTTCGAGTAAAAAGTCCTGCTCTACTTGTGTGGAAAAATGCGCCCGTTCTTTCATCATTTTGTTGCAGTCAAAGATTTGCTGATCATGTTTTCTAGACTCAATATATATGGGCTTTTCACTCAGCGCGGGCGCGTGCATTCATCTCGGATGATTAGATCCAGCTAGACTAATCTACTACACAGCTGCGTTTGAAAAACCAACTTATCCCGGATGGGTTTCACCGGCATTAACTCATCCAAGATGAGGCATCTGATCTCTGATGATTTAAGGGTCTTATGGAAAATACCCCCCGGTTTAAGAGTAACAACTCAGACATAGACGTTGAAATTGATGGATTTGCTTATTTTACGGCAAGGCAGAAACTCTGCTTCCGGTAAACAGTCAGATGGTGGGGTCTGCCTTCACTTTAACAAAAGGTGGTATCAGTGCCAGATTAAGGTGGGTACTATTGATGCTGCAGCATTAGACCCATTACTGAAATAGGTCCAGATGAAAACAGACGATAATTTTACGGAAGCTGAGCAGTTTTCCTTTGCTATATTAACCTCAAAATAATTATTAGAATGAAATTTGGAGTTCGACTTTCGGACGCCTAGACACAGCGTTACTTATTATACAGTTACTATTGTTCTTTGCGCTGTGACGTAACTATAATGTCGTTGTGTTTATTGTTAACTGAAGATTTCAAGTTAATGCTATCAATGTTATGTTAAACAGTTTACTTAGTAATTTAGCTGCATTTTTTGCAATATCTTGGGGATTCTTGCCACTTTATTATTGTTCAGTAAGTGCCACGTAGTAAATTTGTCACCTTGAAAGTTAGTTGTACAGTAAAAATCGATCGCTATTTAAATGGTTATCTGTAAAGGTAAAACTAAAAGCTGGCCCATGGGCCCGGCATAGATGTTTAGAATTTTTAAAATCCTCAACAGGATTCTGGTCTATTATGAAATTTAAATCATGGACAAATTTTTACCCTCAAGAGCCTGAACTGAGTCACTTTGACCCAATGTCTCTGCAAATTAATTTTTTCTTACTTTGTTTCGTAAGAGAATTTTATGGGAGCTGCCATTTTAGACAATGGCACCTATTTCAAAGAGACATCATAAATGAAATGCTAGTTAGGCTAGCATCACGTGCCAGGCTTTTTGTCCAAGGTTATGGACACCTCTCTAACCCTTTACTGTTCTTGTGCTTTCTACATAACCTCACAGTTTGTTTTTGAACTAGTTTAGCAAATTGGCTTAGATGCATATTAGATGATTTCTTGCTTTTGACCTTCACTTCATTCTTGGACTATAATTTTACCTCCTGATTCATCTCTCCATCTGCTCATTTTGCTAGGTCAATATAAGAATGACAAGCAAACGCAGTTCGTGCATGAGCCAATCTTTTTGTTTTCTGAGTAATTAACTATTGAAATTTCAGTTCTATTAAAGAAACTCTTGTAGGGCATTGGTTATGTAGGGATTCGGAGTATAATATCTCAATTATTCATAAATTCCTTATTTAATAGTTCTTTATCCATTATCAAAATTAGCCAAAGTTTACAGTCTGATATTTGGTGTGCTGTCATCTTAAAAGATTATTTCCATATGCATGAACTAATTGTAAGTAATAACTGTTTATAGTATTTCATTTATTTTGAGTAGGAGCAATTTCTTAAAGGTCACACAAGAACACATGTTCATATTCCTTATAAATCTGCAGATAAGTTAAGTCTAGCTTTCTTCTTGTTACTTTTATGTACCTTTGTTCTGTGAGTTGCTCTCTCCAGGGGCCTCATGTATAAACGGAGCGTATGCACAGAAATGTTGCGTAAGAACTTTTCCACGTTCAAATCGCGATGTATAAAACCTACACTTGGCGTAAAGCCACGCACTTTTCCACGGTACCTCATGCCTTGTCGTACGCAAGTTCTCCGCTCGGTTTTGCAAACTGGCGGCACCCAGCATCAAAGCAATGGTACTGTTCTTGTGTGATTACTCATTATTTTCATGACGCGGCTTTATAAATACACAGAAACTAACCGCATATTGTTTATTAGTGTAATGCATCTGATTGTAATTAACTCGTAACAATATAATGGTCCAGGGAACAGCCATAGTATTCCAAATACCATAACTGCTTTAGCGTTGTTACTCTCACTTCTCCTTCTTCTTCTTCTTCTTCTTCTTTCAGCTCCTCCCGTTAGGAGTTGCCACAGCGGATCATCTTTTTCCATATTACTCTCACTGCACGACTCGGAGTATTTATATCACTGTATCTGAGTGTGAATCACAGCAGCAGCTGATCGGAAAGAGAATTATCGGTATACAGCTTTAAGGACACGCTGTCTCAGCCACTGCAAAACGTTTTAAAGCCTTTCCTGTACAGACCTCGCGGTTCAGAAACAGTTTAATCCCAAGAACTTTAAATGCACTCAATCAATTGCTCCTTGTAGAACGGTTTGTACTTATAAGTACAATCACCCCACTGTAAACTTGCACTACAGTTATAATATCTCACAACCTGGGCCACTTTATAAAGCGCGTATTTACATATGATGACGATATCATTTTTAAGGTGAAATGCAGCAAAATATGTTTGTTAAATTATACACATAAAACTTTAACTTCATTTAAATAATCTATATTCTTCACTGGGAGTGTCGTGAAGGATAGAATAATTAAACATGTACTACGAAGATATTTCAATGTTCTTTAAACGTTTTGAAGAATCGGCGCTAAGCTTACAGATGACTTAACGTCTATTACAGAGCTGATTGTGTGGCGATCGGTTACTTGGGGAAAGAAAAGCACTGACTGCAGTGCAGTATATATTGAATATAAAACAGAAAGAGAAAATAACAACACAGCTAAAAACGCAGCGACAAATTTCGACAAAAGATAAATGCTGATGAGCACGAGGCTGCTATGCAGTGTCCGCAAACGTGGCCATCCACCGTGATAAGCTACCTTACTGACATTGGCGGCGAAGGAGCCACCGATTCTTCCTCTGCCCAGTGCCACCACAAGCCTAGAGCCCCTGAGTACTGCTGCAATAAATTATTTCATCAAAGTGAAACACATGTTTAATAATGTGCTTTAACTCCTATCATCATAAAAATAATATCATGTATACATCTCAGTATTTTAGTTATTCAGAGAGCTGTAATATCATGAATGTAATGGACTCTGTGTCCAGTTGGAGGAAGAGAGCCAGTTTAAGAAGCAAGTAGTGATTCACACACATAGAGCACATACGAGTAGAAGATCAAATACAAAACAAAGCATTTAACGTGCTACTTTAATTACGATGTGATTTGAGAAACTGGTTAATTAAACGATTTTAAGATGAAGTTTATGATGTTCTACTTTAATGACAAAATAAACTACGTGATTAAAGTGGAAATGTCGAGATTGAAGTTGACATTTCGTGCTTTTTCCTCACTGTGTGCCTTTTTTCTCTGTACCCTAATAAGCTTTCATATGACACTCAGACAGTGGGCTTACAACTCGCTTTTCACGCGACTTTGATATGTGACTTCTTTTTTATTTCCGGCACTGTGCGATTTTGTGAATGTGAGCTTTCAAGTTTCTCCAACACGCTATGTCACTCGATTAACTTCCTTTTGTTGATTATACCACGGTTTATTTGAACAAATAGTATGTTATTCATTTGCCTCCACTTGGTATTGGCTGAAATTCTTATATTTTCCCCCGTGCTTTTCCCATTGTCTTTTCACAGAAGGCTGCGCTTAAGGGCGATTTATATTGATTTGCATATTCAAATAGGCATAATTCTGGGAGTATTTTGGGCGTTACATAATGCGTGTGCACGAGCGTTAGTTTTCACGGTGATCGGGATTTATGTAGCGGAAGAACGTGGAAGTTGGAGTACGCACAGATTCCTGCATCTGGATTTTTCTGTGCGTAAACACATTTTGGCTTTTGTGCTTACGCCATGTTATAGTGCGAGTTCTACGCACGCCGTTATACATGAGGCCCCAGGTGAGAGCGGAGGGAACTACTTCCATATTGGAGACATTCAAATATCTTGGTCATAAGTGATGGATAATGTAAGATCAAGTGGAATGGAGCAGTGGCAGTTGTTCGATGGGTGCTGTACTGGTCTGTGGTAGTGATGTGGGAGCTGTTTCTAAAGACAAAACTTTCTGCCTGCATGACATTCCACCTCCTTGTCCTCATCTATTATCATGAGCTGTGGGTATTGACTGAAAAATAGAGATTAGTAGTACAAGTAGCAGAAAGGTGGTTAGGCTAATGGACCACGATAGTGCAAGAATATCATTGATCCGAGAGAGACTCAGACTGGAGTTCATGCTCCTTCTGACCAAAAGGAGCCAATTGCGGTAGTTTGAGCATGTCGTAAGGATGCAGCCTATAGCTGCTCTTAACCCATCCCACAGGGCAGAGATCCTGCAGTGGACCTAGGATGTGCTGAAGAGATTATATCTCAGTTGGCTTGGGAATGCCTGGGAATTCATCAGGAAGAGCTGGAATATGTAGCTGGGGACAAGGTATTTTAGACAGACCTGCTTGGCCTGCTAACACCTTGACCATCACAGTTTCGGAAAAGTAGATGTTTTGCATAGTATGCCTTGAGAGTGTCACAGAAATTCATGTGAAACCTCTGGCACAGAGTTTGTGTCAAATGTCTACTGATACATTAGCAAAGTTTTCCAATGCAGGTAAGTGAAGATTAAAATGACTTTCAACCACAGCCTCAATTTAAATCTTAAAATCACAGCGAGTTGTTGGCAGTCCTGCTTCATAGTTGTTATCACACCTGTGTCACATCTGTGCCAGTTATGTAGTGTGGCACTTCATTGACACAGTCAAAGGCTTGTCAAACATTGGAGGCAGCACAGATATCTTTTAATTTCATGCAGTGCTCCTCTTATTCTATTGTGCTCCATACTGATTGGCTGCCAAAACAGAGACTGTCCTTTTTATATTATGTTACATGATCTGGAAGCATTTATTTCTATAGCACATTTTCATTAACAGGATGTAGGTCAAAGTGCTTTACAAGGTATTAAATAGTTGCAACAAATTATGTAAAGAGAATATTGAATAAATAAAAAAATTAATGTGGTCTTATATAAAATAAATATTAATAGATATTTGTTTTATGGGGAGTTCATAATATTCTTTGACAGTTTCTATGACTATAGGATGGAGCATTGCATAATGCATATGCGTAACTCATCAAAGTTACAGCACACATTATAAATAGTCCTGTTAAAGGGCTTAAAATGCTGTCATGTATATTTAATATTGGTGCATTGTGCAGTCTTTTGGAATGTATTGACAACTGGAAAATGTACATTTTCTAAAGCCATGTGTCCTAGGTCATTTGTTGCTTATAACATTCTAGTAATGCTAGGTAATTCAGTTTGTATGAACTGCTAAGTGAAGTATATTCTTCTAAAAATATTTTGTGTTTTATCTCTTTCCATTGACAGGGTTTTAGCAATCGTGCTGCCGCCTTATCTAGTGCTGGTTGTGGCACAGTGAAGTTCTGCTTTACTAATCCTGACGGATGTGATCCAAGTACAGATTCCAACTGTTATTTTATGTCTTCTACTGCACTTCAGAATGGAACGGATGGTTTTCAGTTTGAAATTGCTGGCAGCTCTAATGGTTATGTAGCTATTGGATTCTCAGATGACCAGATAATGGTAACTGAATATTAGAAGAGTGCATATATCTAACTGTCACACAGTTGACTGGAGCCTTATCTAGGATTGGTTTCAGACTTGCATCCGATAGAACTGTGAAAACTCGGCTCCTTGTAACATTCATTTGATTGGTCAGATTCCATAAATTAGGTGGATGTTATCTAACAGACCTCCAAGTGAGTGCTTTGGCATTGCCTGTGAGGACTTCTAACCATTTTTTTTAGTAACAATCCCACATTGTGTTTACATTTTCCCCCAAAACCACCATCAAAAAATAATTCTGTGTTAATATTTCCAGGAAGCTTTCATCCCTCAGTGTTTAGATACAAGATAATATGTTTGTGTACGTCCATTTAACCATCCAACACCAGCAGTCACTACTGCTGTCTGGAGCCACTCTTTTTTTATTTATTAAACAGATGAAGAGCTCTCAAAGGCTCTTTAAAAACTACTACTTGTTAAATTCTTTTGGGGCCCCTAGCACTTCTCATGCAGTCTGTGTACTTCTGTACCACTTCCATGTAGTCTTGTGACTTGAATAAATAAGGTATTAACAGTCTTTCTTGATATTGTGATTTGCTTGGTCCCGTCATAGAATTTCTTTTTTATATATGCTCTGCTGTATACATGGAATTTAAAACCCACTTAGAAGACTGCTGACCGTTGCCTTTGGAGGACCCCTTTAGGCTCCACTCTGAGAACCTCTTTTGTAAGCTGCTTTCTCATTAGTTCTCCAACTCAAACTGTAACTTGCTTCTTCAGCTGATGTTTAGCTGTACACTGAATTTAATGAAAGTGTGACTATCTTGATCAAGATAGGCACACTACATAGGCCCCAAATACACCCAGGTGACTGTGTATTCATGACACATTTCATAAAGAGACAATAGGCTATATACAGTGTATTCGGAAAGTGTTCAGATTCTTTCACTTTCTGCACTTTTTTTTATGTTGTAGATTTAATTTTAAATGGATCAATTTTACATTTTTGCTCATAATTCTACATTCAGTAGCTCGTATTGGCAAACATTAAACGTTTTCAGAAAGGTTTGCAAATTATTTATTAAAAATCAAAACTGAAATCTTACATTTACACATAGTGTAAAAGCTATATGTTCTGAATGTGGTGCTGTAAGAGCTGGTGAATGGAGTCCACTATTTTCACCTTACCAGAACATGGCATTAGTTTTACTTGGCTCATGAGTGACCTTGGTAAAGTGACAGAGGAGTCCTTGTTATGTAGAAATCGCACAGTTTGTAAACAATTTACCAATTCTTTTACTGAACAACAGTGAGCATACAATGCTGAGCAACACCAATCACTTCCCTTCTACACGTCCCCTCACTAGTTGCTCTTCCTGTTTAAATAAATCAAGATACAGTATACTAATACTCTATGTAACATGAGCTACTGCTTATAATACTCCCTTACCCAAAAAGAAATATCCTCATTTCTATAATATTTTCAGAAATAACAAATTCAATAATAATGCAATTAAATTGTTATTAGAATTAGAAGTCTTATGGCAATGTCCTTTAATTACTAGATTTTGGAAAAATATTGCTATAGAGCTTCTCTCCATCTTTCACCAAATGATCCCACTGAACCCTGTGCTGTTCGTTCTGGGTCTATCTATAGAAGGGCTCTCTCTGTCTTCTGTACAGATGCTTTTGTTAGGTAAACTTTTACATTTAGCGAGGCGATGTGTACTGTTTCAATGGATTCAGAGACACCCCCCCACTGTTACACAATGGTACAGAGAAATGTTCAAGGTGCTGCCAATGGAGCCTCAGTGCCATCATAAAGGGCAATTGTAATGCATTCTGTAGGATATGGCAGCCTTTGCTTGATCACCTACCTCGTGATCTTGCTGTGCTATTACATAAAGGGGGATCACATTTTGTATTTAAACACAATAATTAATGTCTGTATTCCCCTTTTTTTTTTTTTCTTTTCTCCCCTTTTTTTTTCTTTTTTATTTCCCTTGACTTCAAATGTGAAACGCTGTACATATTTTGACCCAGACATGTATATCTGTAACTCATGTACCTGTATTTGTTGTTTTTTTTTTTTATTCTCTTTTTCTTATTTGTATTTGGCTGTGCTGATTTGTTGCTGTTAATTAGAAGTCTTGAAACTGTAATTGCTGCCAAGGCACCTTACACACAGTTTTGA
This sequence comes from Polypterus senegalus, assembly GCF_016835505.1. Lineage (NCBI taxonomy): Eukaryota > Metazoa > Chordata > Cladistia > Polypteriformes > Polypteridae > Polypterus > Polypterus senegalus. The sequence continues at coordinate 98,695,710 of NC_053167.1, read as the reverse complement.
AATAACAGTCTGAATGCTTTTCTGACAGAGAGGTTTTGTTTTTGATTTTTAGTAAATTTGTAAACCTTTCTGAAGCATTATTGTTATGAGATAATGGTTGTAGTTTGATGAGTAAAAAATTCAAACTTTCATTTTAAAATTAAATCTACAAAACTAAAAAGAGTGTGAAATATTTAGGGGTCTGAATACTTTTAAAATCTTCTTTAATAAGCCTTCCAATGTTGTCAAAACACGCAGAAATTCTTTGTGTTAACAGTATTTGATTAATTGAAAGGTAAATTATGTTGAATGTAACTACAATTTGAGTATCTGTAGTATAGGTTGGGAAGTTAAAGTGGAAATTTAAAGGCTTCATCCCAAAGCTGAGAGTCCATTTTTATTTCATTTGCTTATCCATACATTTACTTACTGAACCTGTTTAGTCTCTTGCAGTGTGGTGTGAGCAGGGTCTGCTCGTGGTAGCACTGTATCCAAGGAAGAGGCCAACTTGGACAGTAAATTAGTGCATCATAGAGAAATTTAAGTATTTACAGTACCTCCCACTCAATAACACAAGGCTGAATTACAATCTCTAGCTAAAATAACCCGGTACAAACATCCTTTGTGTATGTGCACAATGAGCCACACAATCTACTATAATAGAATTAGAGTATATTTTCAAAACTGGCACCAATGAGGGTTAAATAGAGAAAACTTCAAATTTCCCTGAAAGAAGTAATTTATATTATTTGCCTTGGCAATGAAGTGGCTCCCTAACTTGTCTATGCCTATGTCTTAAGACTCAGACCACTATTCTTCCCAATAGTGGTCTTTGGTCTAAATTATCCCCTAAATGCTAGTTTCTATCAAGCTTTAAATTAATTTTTGATTATTTATAGAGTCTCATCACTGAAACTTCTTAAAATAATTTTCAGGATTGCGTTCATCATCATAAAACTTATCCGCAAACATCAGCAAACACTGTGGTTTTTGAGTACCTTCTGAGGTCTTATCCGCATAGTAGGCACCTTCTAATCTTCCCTATTGCACAAACTAAACACCAGTCCCACTTAGATATTTTTGGAGGTCTTCTAGATTTTTGTTTATTGAATGGCTCTATTCATTAACATAGAGACGGCTAATACTTAGTTTTATTAAGCAGAAAGCTCCTCAAATATTGGAATAGAGTTTTTTCTGCTTTTTTTAGCCTGCCTTATCCAGCTTATTGCACAAACACCTTCAAGAGAAATAAAACAAATCACACTGACAAGAACTTTCAACCTTTTAGCGACTCCTGTATTACATAACTGGAGTTCTGATATTGACAAAGCTGTTTTAACCTGTAGGTTTCCTGTTAATCTTTCCTTATTATTTTATATCGTGTTGGCATCTTTGACATCCACTTTGCTTGCTGGCCAACCTTTCACAGTACAGAAACAGGAAAAGCTAAGCTTTAATTTTATTTTCTGATACATAGTTTTCTGACATTAAATTGTAATCCCATTGATAGCCATTTAGCATTTTTACAAGTATTGAAATGTTTAGAGAATATTGAAAAGGATACCGTTGTCTCCATTATTTTCTTCATGTAGGTCAGACCTTTTTGCTGAAGATTTTCAACTTTCTGTATAAAGATTTGCTTTTCTTCTGTTAGTTTTGTTTTAGGGTGCATTTTCATTGTATTTTTTCTCTTCTCCCTCACTATAGGGAAACGATGACATTTATGCTTGTGTTCTTAATAATGGATCTGTTGGGATTCAGCATGCATACTCCACTGGAAGAACACAGCTGACACCTTTGCTTCTGGTACTTGGCTTGATGTGTTTTTTTTAATATTATGTCTGTATATGTATGTGTGTTTGTGTATATAAATGAGATTGAACTGAAATTTCCTAAAAAGTTGGTTGAAATCTCATCCTAGGGGAATGTGAGCAACATCACAACTTCGTACAGTGGGGGAGTAATCCAATGTTCATTCATTTCAAAAAATGTCATATCAACCCAGCAGAGAGTTGCAAACAGCTACTATTACATTTTTTTGGCATTTGGTCCTTCTTCAAATGGTATGTGTCTTTTTTTAATGGCTGTAAGCCACTAGTAATGTGATTAAACAATGCATGTTTATTCTAGGGACTACATTTCAGTTAATAACTTAAAATCCTATCCATCTTATGTCATTTGAACTTGGCAGTTATTGTGTTCTTCCTATTCTGTTATTTTTACAATGAATGATGTGTTTTGTGACAATTGCTATTTCTGCTGCACTGTAACTCTACCTGGCTAATTTCTGGCTGATAGCAATCTACTCAATGGTTTGTGTCAGGATGGTGAGCTTTATTTTATGCCAGGTATGTTGTTGAAGCAGGTGTGTCCAATCATTTTTAGCAGCAGAGAACCTTTATGATGCTCCCCTGGAGTAGACCTTCTCTTGCACTGCGGCTGAGGTGCAAATATTTACAGGACATTGCAGGTTATCCTGTTGCTAGGACAGTAGTCACTACCTATTATTTCTGACCTGTGCTTTTCAAATTGTTTCTGAAGGAATAATCCTAACTCAATGTTACTGATGAATCTCCTTATGTAATATGCTACCGTGGCTGTCCATTTGTCTGTCCAGGATTTTAAATCACCTGTAGCTCGCAAACCGTTTGACCTAATGACCTGAAATTTGGTACACATATACTACATGACCTCTACTGTCTGCTTTCGGGGTGATGATTTTTATTATTCATTTTATTTTATTGTAGAATCAACTCTCAGCAGCGTGCAGCAGGGCGGTGGTGCGGCACACACGTACGGGTACTATTCTCATCTGTACCACCTTCGCTGTCACTTCCTCTACCTCTTCATATCTTAAATCATTCTTGAGGCAGATTGAACACTTAAGTGCCAGCTTAAGTGAAAAATTAAGAACCACGTACTAAGTAATTGCAACACAAACACTGATTTAATCAGTTTTAACGTGAAAAGATGCCAGTGGAAGAAGAGAAGAAGTGGGCTGCTGGAGTGGAGAAAACAAGAGCTGCTGATGAAGCAAAAAGAGCATCAACTTCTCAGCAAATGAATGCTAAATGTACAGAGAGAATAAGAAAACTATAAGTGAAGTGTATTCGACTGCATGTTATCGTGCAGTATGCCGTTACTGCTAATATATAAAAAGGGTGGATAACTACATTGCATGTTATGATTAACTAACACGGAGGCCTTGCAGGGGGTATTTAAAATGTCAGCAGTTGGTGGAATAGGTGGTTGAAAGAGACCAATGAAAGTTTCTGAACACAAAGTCACAGAGAGTTGGAATTTATACTAGCAGCCTCGTGCAGGAACCATCTCTGGGTTAGATATTAATCTATTGCTGGGGACATAGACTCATGTAAGGCCAATTTATGAAAGCCAATGAAACTAACATTTTTATTATGCCAATGGGCAAAAACTAAAATCCTCACACCAAAAAACATGGATTTGTTACCACTTAATCCAAGAGAATACCCTTTGCCATGAGAAAGAACTCAAATCGGTCTTTGTTTACGTTTACTTTCTCTGGTGACGCGTAGCTCATAAATGACAGTAGTGGTAGCCTGCTGGGACAAAGGAATGTAAAAACTCTGAAAGCAGAGTTTATTTAAATCTAATTCTGTGCATGCTCAATTTTTGTGGTGAATTGGACCTGGCATGTATGATCTTGCGTTACTGTAACCCTTAAACAATGAACACAGGTACCCCTGAAAGGCTGTGTTCTACTAGTAAGTAGTGTACATTTTAAACACAATTGAGTGCTGAGCTTCATACCTGACTTGTACATACTTTAATTATGTTTAAGCACTGGCTTCCCACAACAATGATGTGGGTTAGATCATGAATGATACTGCACTTGTTTATTTTTTGAAATATGATTGTTTAATCTAGAAATGTTTTAGTGGAGAGGTATCTTATTTTAAATGTTGCTGAAATAGTTTTTAAAAGAAAATGACGAGAGAGTCCTAAAAGTGGTTTAATAATTAGAAAGGTGCAATATAAAAAAATTTAGTATTTGAGCTGGAAAAGGGTGCAGTTCCCTCGGTTTTATTTATATAGCCAGGTAAGGGATAGGGTGATGCCTCAAGTGGAGAAGTTTAAGTATCTCAGGATCTTGTTTATGAGTGAGGGATGAAGACAGCAGGAGATCAACAGGTTGAATGGAGCACTATCCGCAGTAATGCAAACATTGTACTGGTTCATTGTAGTGAAGAGGGAGCTGACCTAAAAGGCAAAGCTCTTGGTTTAAAGGTCAGTCCACGTTCCTACCCTCACCTATGGTCATCGGCTTTGGATAGTGACCAAAAGAACTAGATGATGGATATAGGCAGCAGAAATGGATTTCTTTCAGAGGATGTCTGGGCCTTAGAGATGGGGCAAGAAATGAAGACATTCGGGAGGAGCTCAAAATAGAGCTGTTGCTTCCCCACATTGAGAGAAGCCAGATGAGGTGGTTCGACCATCTGACTATGATGACTCCTAGATGTCTTCCCAGTGTAGTATTTCAAGCATTTCCAACTGGGAAGAGACCTCGAGACGAGCGCAGGGCATGCTGGAGAGATGATATGTCTTGACTGGGCTGGTTATGCCTCTGTATCCCAACAGAGGAGTTGGAGGAGGTACTAGTGAAGTGAGATGTCTGTGCGTTATGATTTAGACTGCTGTCTCAGATAAGTGGCAGAAAATTGATTAATGGTATTATTAGTTTTGGTTGAATGCAAATCCAGGCTAATCATTATTTGATTTTTCAGATTTATCCCTGTCCATGTTTAAGAAATTTGTCTACATAAACCGAATAATTAGAACATTTGAAAAATTTAGATGAGGATAGGCCATTCGGCCCAACTAAGCTCACTAGTCCTATATACTTGAATCCTCCAAAGTAACATCAAATTGAGTTTTAATGAGCCCTAATGTCTACCATACAACCTGGTATCTTATTCCATGTGCCTATTGTTCTCCGTTTGAAGAAAAACTTCATAATATTTGTGTGAAATTTATCCCTAAGTTTCCAGCTGTGTCCCTGTGTTCTTATTGAATTCATTTTGAAGTGACAGTTTTGATCCACTGTACTACAGTAATTCCTTTAATAAATTTAAATCCTGTCATGTCTTAAAGTAAAAGTTTTGTTTAAGTCCAGTATTTTATAAAGAAGTGTAATGGGACCACAGGGAATAAAACAAAACCTCTACTTGTGATTAAAGTTGAAATTTCAAGATAAAATGTGATCACATGATCTATGATTTTGTGACCTATGGAATCTTGAAACTAAGAGATTAAAGTCAATTTTTTTCTTCTCTACTGTATGACCCAAATGTTCAAACCCTAATACACTTCTATAATTTTATGAATGCTTCATAAATCTGTTTTATATAGTATATAGTATCTTTTTTTTGTTGTTTTTTTTGTGTGTGGAATATTTAGTTAATCATATGTCTGTGAAATGACTAAATGTAGACCTTGTGCTGTTTACTCAAATCCTTCATTTTTTATTATACAATACATTTTTTTAAGTTAATGTTTTTTTTTTATAAAAAAAAATAAGCCACATTTTCTTTGTTCTTTACAACTGTGAACAAGACTTGAGAAGGGGTCTGTACTTTGTAAGAAGTACAACTGTAAAGAAATGCTTTTGTTTGTGGCTTCTTTTAAGGTTTTAAACTGTTTAGGGGTTGTTCTAATACCATTGAGCTTTTTTGTCTTCTGTTAGGTGTAATACAGGAACATCGCCAAACACCTTTTATTAGTCCTAGCAAAATTGATCTCCTTGGCACACAGTCATTAAGTGGCAGTGAAAGTAATCCTCCTATTATTAAAACACACGGTAAGTGCTTGTGTCTCTTATAGTGTAGTTTCATTTGGAAACCACTTAAGTTTGGAAAAAAACATTTCTTCATTCATTTTTGTACCAGTTGATTAAATCCTAAACTTTATTCTATTTTATTCAACAGGTGCACTTATGCTAATTTCTTGGATGACAACAGGAAGTATTGGAATATTAATTGCCAGATTTTGCAAGCATGTTGTTAAGGAAAAAAGGATACTTGGAAAAGACCTCTGGTTTCAGGTTATTGTGATGTTTGCATTTCATATTTTTTTTAATTCTTTTAAATAAAAGAGCTGAATGCATAATAGAGTGACAGTTTTAGTCATTAAAAGATACCAAAATGAAAACTAAATGTTAAATGCAGAAACAATTCTAAAATTAGTTAAACCTGCAGTATTTTACGTTAAATATAAAATTTTTCATTATAGTATTTTGGATAACAGTATACTACTCTTTCTAAATTGCATAGAAGCCTTTCTGATAAAGTCCCTTTCTTCTATTGTTGGTCCCTTTTTGTGTCTTATATCCTTCAGAAATTACAGAAATGAAGAAAAATTGAAGGGTCATTGACCAAGATGGCATCTCCACGCTCTTTTATTTTGTAATCCTGCCCTAAATATCAGAGGCCATTCAATTTCCTCCTCTTCTTAGTGTCAGTCTGGAAGATGTATTTAATGAGTCAGGGCTGCTAGTATTCCTTTGTCTTCGATGTAGGCATCCTTTCCTTTCCACTTACTGCCTTTTCTATTTGCAGCTGAGGTCTGTGTTTATGACATGTGGAGTTCCCCTGTCTTTCTCTCCTGCAATGAATCCCCAGGACTCATTTGCTTCATCCCTTTTTAATAAGTCCAAACCAGCATGTGGTCTCTATATCCCTCCTCTGCAATGCTCACCTCAAAACTCTACCAATAGTGTGTACAGTGATCCCTCGCTATATCGTGCTTCGACTTTCACAGCTTCACTCTATCGCAGATTTTAAACGTAAGCATATCTAAATATATATAACTGATTTTTTACTGGTTCGCAGATTTCTGTGCACAATGGGTCTTTTAATTTATGGTACATGCTTCCTCAGTTGCTTTGCCCAGTTGATTTCATGCAAGGGATGCTATTGCAAGATGGCTGAGAAGCTACCCAATCAGAGCACGTATTACATATTAAATAAAACTCCTCAATGATAAGATATGCTTCCCTTGCGGTGCTTAGCACTTGAAAGCCCAAACAGCACGTATTGATTTTTGATTGTTTGCTTTTCTCTCTCTGTCTCTCTCTGACATTCTCTGCTCCTGATGGAGGGGGTGTGAGCCAAGGGGGTGTTCGCACACTGGCCTAGAGGATACGGACGTTCCTCTAAAAAATGCTGAAAGACTACCTTCACATTGTTGCCTTCCTTGTAGCTGCTTTGTCCAGCGGTGCCTCGCATAGTTAAAAGCCCAAACAGACCTATTGATTTTTGATTGTTTGCTTTTCTCTCTCTCTGTCTCTCTCACTCTCTCTCTGACATTCTCTGCTCCTGACGCACACTCCTTTGAAGAGGAAGATATGTTTGCATTCTTTCAATTGTGAGACGGAACTGTCATCTCTGTCTTCTCATGGAACACAGTTTAAACTTTTGACTAAAGGGTGTTATTTCATGTCTAGAGGGCTCTAATAATGTTAGAAAATGTATTTAGAAGGTCGTAAACAGGTTTTCTATGCTCTAACTGCGAAAATACTCGATTTATAAATAAAGAATCCTACTTCACAGAAATTCATTTATCGCAGCAGAGTCTGGAACGGATTAACCACGATAAACGAGGGTTGACTGTAATTGGCTAAAAGACTCTTCCCCATCCTCTGTGCTGTGCTGGCAAACCATCTTTATAACTATAAAAAAAACTGCTCTAAATATCTTAAACACCAGCCCACACAATTTAAATTTGTTCATACAGTAGATGGTGTCCTACTCCTTGGAGACATTAATTGAGACTAGAATTAGATCCCCTAGGTCACCTCTGTCCTCAAAGTCCCTGTCACTTTTTTGCACATGTTCTGGGAAAGTTTTTTGGCTGAGGCTCTAGGGCGCTATGTGGCTGAATCCCTCTCTATGTTTCTTTCTCCATTCCTTTGTCCCCTCAAATTCTTCTCTTCCTATACATTTCTTCTCTTTCATTTTCCCTTTCTCTCTCCCTACAGAGGCTTTTAATGACTACAACCATTTTAGCTAAATTGCTTTTAGCCTTTTGTTGGAAATCTCCTGCCCTTGAGTCTCCTGCAATCTGGAAGTCTTCATTTTACAATCGTGTCCTTCTTGAACTTTCTGCACCCTGGATCAGCAAGTCATCTGGCTCTACTATCCACAACTGGTTTCATACTGTTCAGTTATTAAAGAGCTGGATTTTTTCCTCCCTTATTTCACCTTGCACTCCTGCGTGGTGTGTGTGTGTCAATTTACCAGTTAACCCAACTTCTTAGTAACTGTGAGGCTCATCATGGGGTCGTGGTAATGTGCAGTTACAGTTAGGTCCATAAATATTTGGACAGAGACAACTTTTTTCTAATTTTGGTTCTGTACATTACCACAATGAATTTTAAATGAAACAACTCAGATGCAGTTGAAGTGCAGACTTTCAGCTTTAATTCAGTGGGTGAACAAAACGATTGCATAAAATGTGAGGCAACTAAAGCATTTTTTTAACACAATCCCTTCATTTCAGGGGCTCAAAAGTAATTGGACAGTTGACTCAGAGGCTATTTCATGGGCAGGTGTGGGCAAGTTCGTCGTTATGTCATTATCAATTAAGCAGATAAAAGGCCTGGAGTTGATTTGAGGTGTGGTGCTTGCATGTGGAAGATTTTGCTGTGAACAGACAACATGCGGTCAAAGGAGCTCTCCATGCAGGTGAAAGAAGCCATCCTTAAGCTGCGAAAACAGAAAAAACCCATCCGAGAAATTGCTACAATATTACGAGTGGCAAAATCTACAGTTTGGTACATCCTGAGAAAGAAAGCAAGCACTGGTGAACTCGACAACACAAAAAGACCTGGACATCCACAGAAGACGACAGTGGTGAATGATCGCAGAATCATTTCCATGGTGAAGAGAAACCCCTTCTCCAGGAGGTAGGTGTATCGATATCCAGGTCTACCATAAAGAGAAGACTGCATGAAAGTAAATACAGAGGGTGCACTGCAAGGTGCAAGCCACTCATAAGCCTCAAGAATAGAAAGGCCAGATTGGACTTTGCTAAAGAAAATCTAAAGAGTACAGTTCTGGAAAAACATTCTTTGGACAGATGAAACCAAGATCAACCTCTACCAGAATGATGGCAAGAAAAAAGTATGGAGAAGGTGTGGAACAGCTCATTATCCAAAGCATACCACATCATCTGTAAAACACGGTGGAGGCAGTGTGATGGCTTGGGCATGCATGGCTGCCAGTGGCACTGGACACTAGTGTTTATTGATGATGTGACACAGGACAGAAGCAGCCAAATGAATTCTGAGGTGTTCAGAGACAAATCCAGCTAAATGCTGTCAAATTGATTGGGTGGCGTTTCATGATACAGATGGACAATGACCCAAAACATACAGCCAAAGCAACCCAGGAGTTTATTAAAGCAAAGAAGTGGAAAATTCTTGAATGGCCAAGTCAGTCACCCGACCTTAACCCAACTGAGCATGCTTTTCACTTGTTAAAGACTAGACTTCGGACAGAAAGGCCCACAAACAAATAGCAACTGAAAGCCACTGCAGTAAAGGCCTAGCAGAGCATTAAAAAGGAGGAAACCCATCATCTGGTGATGTCCATGAGTTCAAGACTTCAGGCTGTCATTGCCAGCAAAGGGTTTTCAACCAAGTATTAGAAATGAACATTTTATATCCAGTTATTTAATTTGTCCAATTACTTTTGAGCTCCTGAAATAAAGGGATTGTGTTAAAAAAAAATACTTTAGTTCCCTCACATTTTTATGCAATCTTTTTGTTCAACCCACTGAATTAAAGCCGAAAGTCTGCACTTCAACTGCATCTGAGTTGTTTCATTTAAAATTCATTGTGGTAATGTACAGAACCAAATTTAGAAAAAGTTGTCGCTGTCCAAATATTTATGGACCTAACTGTACATTAATAACAGGGTAGCTTGGCCCAGCTTTGAGGGTGTGAGGCACTTTGTTTCAAAACCATGCAGCCACAGGGTGCTAAATCAGAGCGGATAGCTGATTACCTGCAAGCACAATTAGCTCAGCTATTCTCCATTGACGTTCTTTGGGTTGTTAGACACCTGTGCTCACAAAGGGGTAAAAGGAGCCTGGAGGAAAAGCAACGCATGGGGGAAACGAAAAGTCAGGATCGAGGCCCAGTGGACATAAGAGAGAAGGCATGGCAGTCGGGGAAGATGTCCATGCAGAGCAGTGGTGCTCTGAAGGTTGGATCACTCCTGCTGAAGTACAGAGAGGAGCAGGGGTGGGTGATCAACTGCTCAGAGAGGTCCCATAGATGCCTAGAGATGGTGTTGGGTGAGGTGATCAGGACTAATGGGCTGCTAATAGACATGGAGGGATGGCGGTCAGGCACGATCCAGTAAAGGTTTGACCACACATGCTGGAAAGCATTTTCCACAGTTGAGCAGATTGTTTTTCTTTATTAGTTATTCATTAATTTGAAGATTGCACCACACTTTGGACACTATTTACTTGAACTGTGTGATGTGATTAAAGCACTGACCATTTTTACACCTACCGTTGCTTTTTTCAGTCCTCATTGCCCAATCTGTCCTTGGTTTATGTCTATCAATGTCCTGGGTTCAAGAGGATTATACCAGCTTTGGGCAACTTGAGCATCACAGTAGACTACAAAATTCCATGCCTAATTAAAATTAAGTGAAGAGTTTATAATCCGCAATTTAAACCTCCTGCTTGCAACAAGCTCTTGGAATTTGGCAGCATTTGGCATGTTTCTGTTTGTGTCATTCATGAAGATGAAAAAATCAATTATCAATACTTTTAGGAGGAAACATCTTTACCTATCCAAAAAATCCTCAAGAAGACATGCTAGTAAAAGCAGAGAATATCGTTCACTGCATATACATAATCTTGAACCTCAGCAAAATACAGTATACCATAATGTAACTTGTTTAGACTTGCTAAATTCAAGTTATGTTTGGAAGGAGTAGAAGTTTACAACAGCATCAGTCAAAAGTATGTCATGCACACTTCCATACTTTCACATGTAGTCACTAAAGCAGACACAAAGAGATTTTTCAAACTACTCATTCATAACAAGTGGGCAAGGAATTTGAACACAGGGCACCAACACCACCATCGGTTATGCTTGAGCAAGAAACAAGACTAGTTAAATATATGAAATACCTCTGCTACCATTTTGTTTTGACTTTATTTCTGTGTCTGATTAAGCAGCTCCACTGATCCTATCTCTTTTTTACTTTAGGCACATGTTTTTCTGATGCTGCTTACTGTAGCTGCAACAATCACTGCCTTTGTGCTGGCATTTGTATCAGCTGGAGACTGGTGTGGCGTGAGTAGGCCTATTTCATTTTTTGGACAAGTCATGATATTTATGATTATTTTACATTGCTGATGCTTAATTCACACAATGGTACATTTTCTATTTGATAAAATGAAGTATATTGCATCACTTGTCTATGGGGGGGAATGTGGAAGTTGCTTCTTTTTTTCCACTTTTCATGGAGTGGATCATGGTGGGTTCAACAGACTTTCCATTTACCTCGGATGTCAGAGCTGGGAATGACTTTACATTCAAGTTGACCACAATCCAATAAAACATTCAGGAAAACAATACAGACACCTCCATGAAAACCTTTGTGCTTGATATTGTGGCATACAAACAACTACTGAACAATGAATAACCTGATTAAGGTAGAAACCTAGTTTCCTAAAATGCCCACTTTACGTATGTGAGTCTGCTTATGGAGTTCTACATTTGCAAAACACCCCAATGTCATAAAAATCTGCTTAAAGATTATACATCATAAATATCCAATGTCAATTCGAAAACAAGCATGGGGCCTGTGTCTCCTGAGATTGTGCTGCAGAGTTTAGCACTGTATGTTCAGTTCATCAACATAAATTTAGCAATTTCTGAAATTCTGAGGCAGATTATTTCAACAAAGAGAAGGAATAACAGGTTCGCCCAAGCGTTTGCCTCAGGAAATTTATCTTTATGAATGCATCCAACAGCTTCTACCAGTGGCTGCTGGGAGCATGTTCATAAAAAAGTAAGATGTGTTTTGGAGATGTCAGATTTTGATTCCCCCTAAACATAATTAAAGGATTAGGAAATAAGCCATGTTCTTCAAGTGCTATGACTTAAGACTAAACTAATGGGACCTGGTAAGTTTACCAGTAGTCCCAAAAGAGAAATATGTTAATTGTACAAGCTTTTGAACATTCCATCAGTCACTTTAGAAGTATCTGATTAATGGAAAGTAGCAAATGTAACTACAATCCTCCAGATAAAGACAGAATAAATAACCGCATATATAGACCTAAGAGCCATGTCTCTGTCCTATTTAAATTAGTCTAAACTGTTAGCAATAAACTGGAAAACAAATTGTAAGAAAACAGTGTTCTAAATTGCATCTGATTATAGAATGGCTTCTCATTAAAGATGAAACTTAAAACTAGAAACTGTTCCCATCAGTGGTAATTCAGAGTATTGCGTTGTTTGATGGTTAATGGGCATGAGATGAAGCTTGCAAATAAGAGGAGAAGGAAAGTTGGTATTTGGATTCTCACACTGGGTGAGGTCTCAAACGAATACGTTGTTCTGTTTATATTAAACCAGGGGTGGCCACACTTTTTCAGCTTCCGAGCTACTTTTAAAATGACCAGGTCGAAATTATCCACCTACTTTATATATATATATATATATATATATATATATATATATATATATATATATATATATATATATATATATATATATATACACACACACACACACACTGAGTATACTTTATACATAAAATGAATGTTGTCGTACCTTGCATAACTGAATAACCTTTATGGCACAATAACAATTCAATACATTTAAGGTCACTACAGTATTTGGATTTAATAATCTTCATGTGGGAAGAGGCTGACTCGCAAAAATAAGTAGAGCCGAATAATGCAGTCAAGGAGCTTTTGAATTCAGCCGAGTGAAAAATGACAGCTGTCTGATTAACTGCGATTTTAGTTCCCTCTCCTTTCTCTTTCTCAGATCGCTTTTTGGAAGGACGTCAGTTTCGTAGTTTTTATGAACAGTTCAAAAGTGCCTTTCCACATTTTCCTTCTTTGGAATAGCAATGATAAATTGACAGATCAGACAAACGCACTTCCATTGTGAAATTTTGAGAGAAAAATCCTCTTCCAATTCCACATCCAGCCCATACCCTCACCAAACATTTTTTTTTAAATCCCTTCTTTAGTCGATATAAATTGGAAAGCTAACTAGATCACAGCCGGAGTTTTGTAGTAGCTTGCGCGTTTGATCATGTGTGCAGGATGACCAGTGTGTTAGAAGAAAAGAGATCTCAGACTGGCCGCCCTGTATGTGAATCAAGTAGCAAATGCCATAGGGAGGTTATATGATAGACTAACGTTTAAAAAATTTTTTTATTTTGAATGCAACGCGGTCTACCTGCACTGCCTTTGCGATTTACTGGTCGATCACGATTGACGCATTGGGCACCCCTGTATTAAACATTGAATTGAAATAGTAAGTAACCTGTGAAATTTGCATCTGACAAAGGTTTGGCGGAGGGGTGGAATTTCTGAAACAGCTGCAAAACAAAGAGAATTTATATAATGTGAAAATACTTGAATTTTTAATTTAGCTGACATTCATATTCCTCTAGTTTGCACAAAACAATATCAAGTTGCAGATCTAGTTTGACTGCTGTTTCTTCTTTTTTCTATGTTTGTGTGTTTTTCAAGGGTCTAGTGCCATATTTTCCTACAAGGCATTTTCCACACACAGCTTCCTTAGAGCACACTATTATGGTTTTTCTGAGTTTAGATAAAGTCTAATTTGTTTTTTTTCCAGTCAGTAATATTTAATGCACTTTATCTTAACAGTATAAAGATATTGCTTGTGGGCAAATTTACTCGTAAACTTCCCCCATTGGGGAAAAAAAAAAGTAATAGCTGACAACAACCTTAATTTTTCCTGTATCACTATTAAAAAAAAAAAAAAAAAAACTTTTAGATCTAAGAAAACAGGAGACTGAATAAACTCTTAGCTGTAATAGTTAACAACATTAAGATTCCAGAATTTGTGTGCCTTATAATAAGGAATCAGAGCTGTGCACAGCATTCCAAATGTACTTCAAATAAAGTGCATGTCTTAAAGTAATGCCGCATTCTGTTGAACTTTGAATTTTTTTTTGTTCAACTATTCTGAATTTCTCTCTCTGGTACTGGACATTGACTCGTTCACATAAAGCACAGTTGTAACCTAATAATATCAACCATGAACTTGTCATGTTTGGTTTTACTTTCAGGGAGCACATCCAGTTCTTGGATGTATTGTGATGGGTCTTGCTTTAATCCAGCCACTTGGAGCAATATTTCGCTGTGCCCCTGACAACAACAGGTTAGTTTAACCTGTATCATAAGATACCATACTTTGCAATGGTTACTAAACTTTTTTGTAAAACAAAATTTTTAATGAAGGCCCTTCTCATTGAGATGAGCTTTGGTGTTTTTTTTTTTTTTTTGGTACACTATGAGCACTGCTGTCTTATGGATCCAGTGAAATCTGTACAGACATCTCTGGGTCTGCATGAGTATTCCTCTCACAGCCCCAAAGATGTGCTGGTTATGCTGACTGACCAATTCAAGACTGGCTCTGTGTGTGACTGAGCCATTCAAGGGACTGGTGTCTTGTTAATGGCTGACTGAAGGCCATTGCTGCTCTAATGGATTTCTGGCAATTAATTGAAGCTGAAGATTGTGTGTGTTCTGCCATCAGTCAATAGCATTTAATATATTGCTGAGTATAGTTGTCATAATTTTGCTTTTTAAAATGGTTTACTTTTTTAATGGCTACGTGATACCTTTATTACTATTTTATTTAAATTCCATTACATTTTTTTATTTCTTTTTATCTTAACTTCAGGGCTTATTCTGTGCAAATGCAGAACCTCTTGACCTTAAAACCTGTGTTTCATATACAGTATTCTTTTATTGGAATATGTTGTCTTCAATTTATTACTGCCAAAACATTCTAAAGTTTTCTGTATGAAATCTGCTTATTTTCCATTAGGAGATTCATCTTCAATATCTTGCATGCATTTAATGCTCTTGTAATCAAAGTGCTTGCAGGTATGTATTTTTTTTTTTTTTTACAATGAAATAGATGGTACATCATTGACAAGAGGCTTCAGCAGCAATACTAAGCTTAATGTACACAGGCAAAGTACAAATGTCATGAATCATCATAGTCGTCGCTGTTCTTTGTTGAGTTCTTTAAATTGCTAACAAATCAATGTAGAAGTATAGATCACTTTATTTTTGGCAGTGCTATTAGTCACTTTTCAAAATGGGTGCATTTGTCTCAAGTCGACACTATCTTCGTCAGTGAGATTTTTTTTTTTTTAAAAGTTGTTTATTGGACTCCCATGCCTTCTGCCTTAGTCAAGGCTTGGTATGCCTAATTTATGTAATTATACAGTAGATATTACTAACATGTATCAGGTATTGTACCAATCATGTTAACTTTTTTTTTCTAATTCTTCTAGATCTTTCAGCAGCCTTTGACATGATGTGCCATTTTATGCTCATTAAACATCTGCAGTCATACTCAGCTCTTGTGGCTATAAATTTGGAATGATTTTAGTCTTATCTTATTGGCAGGCTGCAGTTTGTGTTTATTGGCAGCAATAAGTCCCCACCCTGTTGCACTTCTCACTGATCATGTGGCTCAAGTAGTTATTAGTGCTTTTGTCACCTCTTGGCTTGATTATTGTAGTGCTCTGGTATTTGGTGCTTCAGGCAAAGTGCTAAATAGAATGCAACATATAAATAATTCTTCGGTTAGATTTATAAAACATACTAAACCTTGGAAACTTAACTACGTCATTTATTTCCTTGCACTGTGTAACTGTTAAATAGTAAATCTCTCACAAGATTCTTTTGTTAACATATAAGGTTGTTCATGGCAATGGTAATACAGTATCTGGATTTCAAACATGTTGCAGTACTATACACTGGGTCATGATTTAAGGTCAGCCAATGTTGAGTTTCTTTTTTTGTCTAGCACACTAGTAACGCACTGGGCGACCGTGCTTTTAGTTCTGCTGTCCCAGATTATGGAACTCTCTAAATGTTAATAGTAGACAGACTTCTTCAGTTGGTGCTTTTAAAACCATGGTAATAACTTTTAAGATCTTTTTTAAACAAGCTTTTATGTGCTGTATGTGTTTTGTAATTTTAAATCTTATTTTTTTATGATTTTGTTTTAACTAATTTATGTGCAGAGTCCATGAGTCTAATTAAAGGAGCTTATAAATAAAAGTAATTTTTAGCATTATCATTATTATTATTAATGTGGAGCTGAGCTTTCAGGTTAGAAATAATAAGCAGTTGAAATGCGACAATGCATACGGTTTCAAAGAACTGTATACCATGCATCTTTCCAGATTTCCTCTTTTGCAATTTATTGACACCTAATGTTTTCTTGTCCCAACCAAAATATAACATTATAAACACCTAAGTGAGCACAAAGTACTTGTGTTTATAGAATGAACTAAGATGTCTAAATCTACCTAGTACTGTGTGGAAAAAGTAAATGCCCCCTTAAAGGTGACTGGCTACAACATTTTTTTAATCGTGCAATTTAGGAAATATTTGGTTGTAGATATCAGTCTTTAACATTTGCAGTGGAGGAATTGTAGCATCTCATCCTTACAGAACAAGGGGTATAGGGGGTCATGAGGTCACTGGAAAGGGGTTTAAGGCACTCCCAATATCTTTGGGAAAAAAAGACAAAGGTCCAAGTCTTTAGATTCCTGGTGCTTCCTTTTTTGCTATATGGTTGCCAAACGTGAATGCTATCCAGAGACAAAGACTGGACTCTTTCGGTACTGTGTCGCTTCGGAGAATCCTTGGGTACCACTGGTTTGACTTTGTGTTGAACAAGCAATTGTCACGGAGTCCCAAATGAAGCACATTACCTGCATTGTGAGAGAGTGTTAGTTATAGCACTACGGCCATGGGGCTCAACGGCCCGACGGCAATCCAGCTAACAGGATCCTCACTGCTGAGGACCCAAGTGGCTAGACCAGGCAAAGGAGGTGCCCACATAACAGCTGGCAACAGCAGACAGATGGTAATTTCTGGGGGTTGGGACTAGACCTTGTGCCTGCCTGGGGAGTTGCCAACCAGGATCCCGAGCTGTTCGTCATTTGGTGGGTGCAGCGCTGTACCAGTGCATGCTCCCCAACCTGACCTGATCCTTACAGAGCTGCTTTAATGCAGAAATACTGGGAGGTCCCTATATAACATTTGAATTGGAGATGGGTCTGCCCTTTTTGGAGATGGGTCTGCCCTTTTACTTTTCATATTTTTTTTTTTTCGGCCATTATAATGTAGACTTGCTTTTGAATGTGTGTGTTTTTGCATAGTACCAATTGGTGTTCTAATATTAAAATATTGTAGTGATGGGTGGCTAGACACCCATCATACTCCTTAATGCTGCAGACTTTAAACAGAACATTTTACATCGTTCTGTGTTCAATATAAGTAGCAAATGTGATTAATATGGCAATAGTGGTTGTAATAATATTCTGATCTACACTCTTAAAAATAATGCTTCTTGACTGAGTTGTGTGATGTATCATAGAATAATTGCTTAACAAAGCTCCATTTCATTCTGAGAAGTGTTCTTTGCATATAAAGTTGGTTCTTAGTTGGTTCTCACGGGGTCTGCTGGAGTGCTCCTGGGCAGGGTGCCAACCCACCGCAAAACACAAACACACCCAGCACACACTGTTTCACCAATCCACCTAACCTGTGTCTTTGGATTGTGGTATGGAAAAAACGAAATCTTTAATAATTAGTAAGCTACCTAGCAGGACATTAGAACATTATAATAATCTAGACGAGAACAGGCCATTCAGCCCAAGAAAATTTGCTAATCCTATCCACTTAATTCTTCAAAAAAACATCAAGTCTGGCTTTGAAAGCCCCTAAAGTTTTACTGTTACTACACTTCTTGGTATCTTATTCCAAGTGTGTCTGGTTCTCTGTGTAAAGGAAAAACATCCTAATCTTTGTACAGAATTTACCCTTAAGTTTCCAACTTTTCACTGTGTTCTTGATGAACTCATCTTAAAATAACAGGCTCGATCCACTGTAATAATTCCCTTCATAATTTTAAACACTTCAATCATGTCACCTCTTAATCTTCTTTTGTTTAAAGTGTATAGGCTCAGCTGTTTTAATCTTTCCTCATAATTCATCCCCAGTAGCCCTGGAATGAGCCTAGTCGCTCTTCTCTGGACCTTTTCTAGTGCTGCTATGTCCTTTTTGTAGCCTGGAGACCAAAACTGCACACAGTACTCAAGATGAGGCCTCACCAGTGCATTATAAAGGTTGAGCAGAACCTCCTTAGGCTTGCACTCCACACACCGTGCTATATAACCTCACGTTCTGTTTGCCTTCTTAATGACTTCTGAACACTGGAATTAATAGTTTAGAGACCAGTATGACAACTTCTAAATTTTTCTCATAAGGTATACCCTCAATTTTCAGAACTTCGATTGTGTATTCAAACCTAACATTTTTACTTCCTATGTGAACTTTACATTCACTGACATTAAACTTCATCTGCCACAAATCTGCCCAAGCATGTATGCTGTCCAAGTCCTTCTGTAATTATAAAATGATTTCCATATTATCTGCCAATCCACCTGTCTTGGTATCCTCTGCAAACTTAACCAGCTTGTTACTTATATTCCTGTCCAAATCATTTACATATATTAAAAATAGAAGGAACCTTAGCACTGACCCCTGTGGAACACCACTCTTAACATCAGCCAATTCTGATAAAGTTCCTCACACCATCACCCTCTGCTTCCTGCATCTGAGACAATTCTGCACTCATCTAAAAACATCACCCTGAATTCTTTAAGTCTGATGCCCAACCTCTCATGTGGCACCTTATCAAAGCTCTGCTTTGATCATACCCTTTTGTTGCTTCCTCATAGAATTCCAGAATGTTAGTAAATCATGACCTTCCTCTTCCAAACCCATGCTTACTGTTATCCTCTGTACTTGCCATGTGCTGCTCAATCTTATCCTTAATAATTCTTTCCATTCATTTTTTCTGTGATGCTTGTTAAGCTTATTGGCCTATACTTGCTGGGATCTGACCGGTCACCCTTTTAATATGAGATTTTCCATTTTACAGTCTTTCAGAATTTCCTCTGTGTGCAGTGACTTCCTAAAAATATGTGTCAGGGGTTAATATATATACTCGCTAACCTCCTTATGAACTCGAGGATAAATGTTATCTAGTCCTGGAGATTATTTATTTCAGCCTATTTAATCTGAGCAGTGCTTCTCCCTCTACAATTTCCAAATTATTATTCCCATTTACTGCTGAGAGGTTAGCCACTTTCTCACTTGTGAAGACCTCAGAAAAAGTGCTTATTTAGAGCATCCACTGTTTCACTTTCTGTATTTTTGAATTCTTCTTTACTATTCCTGATGCACTTCACCTCCTCCTTGACTGTTCTTTTACTACTAAAATACTGAAAGTATCTCTTTGGGTCTTCTTTCAACTTATCTGCTATGTTCCTCTCTTTTAGCCTCCCAAATATCCAAGCTCTCATGTTCTCGCACACCCCACGATTCACCTTGGAGTTATTAATCTTATGTGCCTTTTGCAGCTTCTTTTTTAACACTTTATTAACATGCTGTTGAGGTTTTTTTAATTTCTTATTCCAAATTTAGGTATGTATCTGTCCTGCATTACATAAAAATCTTTTTAAACATGCTCCATTGCTCCTCATCTGTCTCTACACTCAAAGCCTATCCAGCTTTGACGTTAACGCATTTGCTCAAAATTTGCCCTACCAAAGTTAAACTTGGCAGTTTTAGTCTTTGCATCCTCACTCTTACAAAACACTGAGAACTGTATTATGTTATGGTAACTTGATCCTAGTGGTTCAATCGCCTCTACACCCTCAATTCTAACCTGATTATTACAAAAAACGAAATCTAGACAGTCTTCACCCCACATTGGTGCTTTAACATACAGACTTAATGCACTCACTGATTAATTCTAAAAACTCCTGCTCTTATGCTGCACTATTTGCAAGGTTATCCCAGTTAATGTATGGATAATTAAAGTCCCCCATGACTATGGTATCCCTATGTAAACTTGCGTTTTTAGTATTACTAAAATGATGTGTGTTGAAATTGTTGTCTGCATTGGGCAGTCTGTAACACACTCTTAAAATAAGATCTCTTTTGCAAATGCTTTCCAAGAGAAGCCACATGTCCTCACTAAAATGGGGCTCATTGTCCAACTGAACTGGACATGCGTTTGAATTCTGTTTGACATAAAAAGCAACCCCACTTCCTTTTCTGTTCTGTCTATCCTTCCTAAAAATGGGTATCCCTCTGTCATACTCCTCTCCATCATTGTTTTTTCCATTACTGCTATAATATATTTATCTGTTACATACAGCGCCAACTCACTTGTTATATTTTTGATACTTCCAGCATTAAGGCAAGCTATTTTTAATGTGTTACTCCTTTTACTTTTACATTTAAATGTTGGGATAGAATTTACATTACTATGCATTTTTATTTTTGCACTTTTGTAAGTTCCACCACGTACACTTCTGGCCTGTCCTAAACTCCCTGGCCCTCCTTCCCTAGATTAAGTCTATGTTATTATATGCAGTTAGAGTCCTTTTAAATTCATGACCCATTGGTCTATCACAAATCTATTATCTATCCATGATTATTTACTGTATGGAGCTTGTTATGGATCTGAATTAATAGTCTTTTTCTGGAACCTTGTGGAGGGGTCTTTTGGCAACCAAAAATGGTTCCCTTATGGCATTGCTCTGAAGAACCACTCTTACACCTTTATTTTTAAGAGTGTACTTCTACCATAAACGTTTAATAAGGATTGGTTGTCCACCTTCACATAGTGGTGCTATGTTCCTCATGTGCCTTTGTGACACTAGCTATAAGTGGGAGACACCAGTGAGTACCAACAGAATAATGCCTTTTTGAAGTACCTGTCTGCAATTATTTGCAATAAATGAAGATTCTTTAAATTTTTTTTGCTACAGTATAGTTGAAGACTTGAATAACCTTGTGTCAAATTTGCATCAAAAGTGGAAGTCAGGAAGGAGGCAAATCCTTTTTCACAGTGCTGCATATGATGTGTATGAGTAACAGTTTATAAGTGTACAAATGTTCTCAAGAACTAAGTGTATATTATCAGTGAAGGGCTCTCTTTTTATTACAGTGGCTGCAATATTTCTTGGCCTTCAGTTGCTTGACAGTACCAATACATGGATGTGTAAAGTCATGGGAGGATTTGTTGGATGGGAATTTCTCATATTTATTATCCTAGATGTTAAAGCTTTTATGCAGAAGAGAGGTGAGAGCTGTAATTTTTCATTAATAACATGGTTTATTTTATTCATTTAAAGTTATTTTTTTAGTTGCTGTTTAATTTACTGCACATACATTTTAGCAGAAGTGTCAAGAAATGCTACTGGGCACTCCTTTACTGCATAGTAACAGCAGTATGTCTGTATAAGGCCTCACTGTAACAGTCAACTCAGAGGTTTTCTTTCTTTTGAATTATTCTGCTTTTTAGTCATTCTGTGTGTTCAGACCAAAGTGTTTGTGTATAATTATTTATGTATTTATCTATTTAAAGAGTTTCTGTAAAAAGCCAAACTTCCTCCTGGGGACAAATAAAGTACCATCTATCTACCTAAGTGATTAATGCTTATATTCTAAAAGCATGTTTAATGTTAAGTTTAGGTTAAACTGGTTATTGTAAGCGCTTTTAATTTATAATTCAGAATAGAGTACAGCCCATGTGTAAGTTTTTTGTGTGGTTTATCATATAGCATTGAAATCCCCTACTTCCTTCTCTCTCAAATTATAAAGCAAATCTCATCACCTATTAGAAGCCTTATACCTACTCACAATGCAGAAGACTTGTGTTGCCTCAATGATCATGGTTAGCATTATTAATATCAACTTGTTTCTCCTTCAATTTTTAGTCTTTCACTGTTAAATTGCCCTTGGGTTAATCAGATTACCATTTAAAGATTATCACCACTCTAGAAGAATGGTTTGAATCAGACCCTGAACACCATCTTTTTGGAGTTTACACGTTCTCCCTTTTACCAGTCCTCCTCTTGGTGCTCTAATTTCTTCTCACACTGCAAGTCCTCATTGATTAAGCTGATTTACAACTCTACAGGTCTCCGCTTGCACATATTATGTAGGTGTGCTCTGCTGTGAACAGGTGTCATGCCCAGAGATGCATCCTTCACTGCAGTTCTTGTTGCAAGGATAGGCACCCCATGACCATAAGTTTCATGAAAAAGACATTTGCTATTGCTTTTGATAATTTCTTGCCTCTTTTATCTCTACTTTAAATTTTTTTATGTGATCACATTCAGATTGTTTTGAAGCCAGTATCATGTGTTGATTGACTTCCAACAAACGAGAAACTGTAACAATAACTGTAAGCTTTTTTGAATGGAACATGCACACAAATGAGATTAATGCAAATAAGAAAAAGTAAAGAAATGCAATTTTATTGATTTTCTCCAGATATTTTAATGTTTGCAAAAATTGCTCAAAAAAACGGGATAGCTTGTATGGTTACATCAAATCAAATATTAGGGAGTGCTAAAAAAATTCTAACCTCCAGAACAAGATTAAGACGTTAATGTATTAACTTTTATATTTTCTGAAACTAGACACATTAACAATTAAACCTGAAATTCAGGATTAAAGCATCAAAAATATGTACTGCACTTGCCCTGCATTGGCTGCATGTGCACTTCTTGAATAGTCTTTGGCTTCTTAATTCTGAAATGTAATGAATGGAGGAGGAGGAGGAAGTTGGGAGCATGCACTGATAAAGTGCGTTGCTATATCTATCACACAACGAACCACCTCAGGATCCCAATTTAGGACACGAGTGTGCAAGACCATAAAATAGACTTGGGCTTTAAAGCACCAGAACACACCGTTTAATAGACAAAATACATCTTCAAGATCAAAGCATAGCACTCTAAAATTTGAAGGGATCTTGGGAGTTAGTGCAGCAGTCCAACACCATTCAGTAAAACTTCAAAAGTAGCCAACCACATGTTCATGAAGGTCTTGAATCCATCATCATCTGAACATGCAGCTCCATCCTGTAGCTTTCACAGGTGTGACTCTGCACATTTCCATTGAGCTGAAAGCCAGTTCACTTAATGTGTGAAGACGAAAGCCAACAGCTTTACCAGAGCGCCCACAACTTTAATGATGCTCATACATAGGACACATTTGCACTGTCCTTGCCTGACTATTGTGCAGACATACATCAGAAGAAGCAACTTTCAGTGTTGCTTGTCTAAATGCAGTATAGGGATGATTTAACCTTTTGTGATTTACCTAGATAAACTTGGATAAAGTATTTCAAGTTCATCAGTCCTGGCTTAAGTAAAAGGTATCTAAAGTGTTTCACTATATTTTAAAAACTGGAACTTTACAGAGCTTCCATTGTGATTTAATTATAACAGTGATTTTTTACACCAGAAGCTTTCACCATTTATTTTGCTGAACAAATCTTCAACAAAAAAATTATTATGTCACTTCTTGTCCCAAAACTAAGGAGAACCCAGTATATATTAAATGTAACCTGTTAATTACATTTGAGATGGCATTGTTTATAGATTTCATATGTGTATTTATTTAAACATAGACAGAGACCTTTCAATAATTCACCCTGGCTTGACCAGCTTGCCACCCCATTGTCAATTATAGCTTCACCCCAGATTGTAATTTAAGGACAGATACTTTAATCTGTATTTGTGATTTACTGTGGATTCAGAAACTATTCAGATCTTTTCACTGTTTTTCACATTTTGCTCCATTGCAGCCTTGTGTTATAATCATTAAAATTAATTTTTCCTCACATTAGGTAACAATCAGTACTCCAGAACAACAATGTAAAAGCAGGATTTTGGAAATGTTTGCAAATTTATTAAGGAAGATAAACTGAAATATCACATTGACACAAATACTCAGATCATTGCTATGACTTTTCAAATGTGGTGTAGATGTACACCATTTTATTAATCATCATTGAAATGTTTCTACACCTTTTTTGACGTCTCTTTGGAGTCATTTCAATTGATTACACATGATTAAGGAAAGGCACAAGCTGTCAATGTAAGGTCCTATAGCTGAGCAAAATTCGAACCATGAGGTCAAAGAAATTGCGCACAGAGCTTATAAACAGGACTTTGTTGAGGCCTAGATCTTGGGAAGGTTACAAAAAATTCCTGCAGTGTTGAAGGTTCTCAAAAACACAGTTGCCTTAAATTCTTAAATAGAAGAAGTTTGGAACAACCACGACTCTTCCTAATAATCATGGGGAAAAGGCCTTGGTAAAAGAGGTGAACAAGAGCCCAATGGCCATTGGGCTCTAGAGTAGTGTTTCTCAACCTTTTTGGTGTTGCAACCCACTTTTCCCATATAAATGTCAAGCTCCATCATCTGACCGCTTTTTTGTCCCTTGGTGAATTGAGCATGATCGTCAGAACGTGGAGGAGAGTGGGGTTGATTGTGAGACAGGGCGTTTCCCACTTGTTGAATTGAGTGCAATCATCAAAGTCCCAATTTAGTGACTCAAGCACAATATCATCATAGTGGGGTCAAGGGGGTCCTCATTTGTGACTAGAGCACAATCATCAGAGCAGTGACCCAACACAACCCACTGCCATTCTAAACAATAGCAACAAACAACCCACCTGCAGTAGCCTGCAGTCCAATAGTGAGTCACAACCCAGTGGTTGAGAAATGCTGCTCTAGAAAACCTTGTTGAAGATGGGAGAAGCCTCCATAAGAACAATGGTCACTGAAACCGTCCACTGCTCTGGGCTTTGATAGATTGGCTTGAGAAAAGCTTCTCATCAGTCAAAATACATGTGGAAGCCCATTTGGACAGGCATCTAAAGGACTCTCAGACAGTAAGAAACAAGATTTGCTGGTCTGATAAAGCCAAGATTACAGTCACGAGAAGGGAATATCGTTGAATTGCCCTGCTGGAGCCTGGACTTGAACCACTGATGGTCTCAATCCAACCTGACATACTCACAAACTCCAAGCTATAGTCACTGCCAAAGGTGCTTCAAAAAAGTACTGAGTAAAAAATCTAAATATTTGTGTCAATGTGATATTTCAGTTTATTTTTAATAAATTTACAAAATCTTTGAAAATCCTGTTTTTTGCTTTGTCATTCGGGGTATTAATTTGCTTCATGTGGGGAGAATAATAAAATTTAAATGATTTTAGCAGATGGCTGCAGTTGAGCCAAATGTGAAAAAATGAAGGGGTCTAAATTCTTTGTGAATCCTCTGAATATCTGTGTGTCCCTCACACATGAGCTAACTATCCTGATGATGATTTTTTATATTCATTGTAGTTAAAAACTAAAGTCCAGTTATCTAAATTAGCACTAATGAGCCTGATGACATGCGAGTACATGTCCCAGATGGATTAGTTTTCTGTTTCAAAGTCTTTTATTTTAGGCAAGCCATTTTTATTTATGTAGCAAATTTTACAAATAAACATTTGTACCAAAGTGGTGTGCAGTAGACCAAATATTTAATATACAGTATACTAAGTACAACTTGTGTACAAAAGTTGTATAATGGCAGGCTGAATATTTGACATGCGCATCAAAGTATGTTTTTTTGGTCCACATCACCCTGCATTCACATGTTTCTTCATTGTATGCGGATCATGCATCTGCATTAATCTCGGTCTGTCCGAAAAACAAAACTAACAGAAACTAAATACAGAACATACTTCATGAGGGTTGCGTGCAGTGTCTGTCCTTGATTCAGATGACATATATATTTAGCTTATCAAAGGCTTATTGCATTTGTGTTTATATTCTGGATAATGTGTGCACCTGTTTAGTTATTTGTAAAAAAACCTGTCCACCCACAAAGCTCTTTTAGTGATTAAGAGCGATTGCCACACACAGGAGTCAGTGATGCAGAGTCATCTTCTAGAAGAGTCTGTCTTTGTTGTAATTTGGCTGTTTAAAAATATTTTTATGATGCAAAAATTCTTGTTCATGATTTCATGTAGATTACTTGAATTCACTGTTTAGGTCTGGGTGCCAAATCTCTTAATAAACTACAATATATACAAAATTCTGCTGCCAGATTACTTACTCACACAAGGAAATCTGCATATATCACAACTGTTCTACAGTATTTCAGTTACACTGGCGTCCTGATATAAATTGTCCTTCCTTTTAAAGATCTAATTGGCCTTGCTCTTTCTTATATTTCTGAAATTGTCTGTCCTTACAAACCTGTACAGGTACTCAGATCCTCAAGCTCTGGTCTACTTTCTATTCCTCTCTCATGTCTGTTTAATGTGGGAGAAAGATCTTTCGGTGTAGCTGCCCCCACACTTTGGAACAATCTTACACACAGCAGCTCTCTGACTGCACTCCTTTATCCTTATTTAAGTCCAACCTCAAAATACATCTTTTTGCTCAACATTATCATATTTTTATTCAAATCTAACAGTCTTTAGTCATCAGTTCACTAAAAAAGTTATGATACATGTTCTACATTGTTTTATATTATTTTAAAATTTATATGCGTGTATTGTATAATCTTGATTATTTTAGTAAAATGATTATGTAATGTAATCATCATCAGATTACAACCTGCCTGTAGAACAGGCCTGAGCTTCCTCGAAAGCTTGCATGTTGTAATCTATTGTTAGCCAATAAAAGATGGTGTTTTGCTTGACTTTTTCATAAATTTCACAGAAACTTCAGGGAATAATTTTGTAGTACTAAATGATTTGGAGGTTGTAGAAGTACTGTTGTAATTATAATGGCCAAAATCAAATTACCAAGTCAAGATAAGATTTGCTGAAGTGTGCCCAATTGACCTTCTCATTTGCTTTTTATACATTTTTTTCATGTATGAACAAACCATTAATGCATTTTTATCTCGGTTTTTAAAGTGCTTTAAATGAGGAACCACATGAGAAGTTGTAGTGTACAGTAAAAAGTAATAATTGAGGGCGCATTGAGGATATGTGCAAATTTAAAAACCAATGAACAGGCTTTTCTGTGTGTAACTTTTTCTGATTTAGATTATAGAAATAGGTTTCCTCTGGGATCAATGCTGAGGCAGAGTCTCTTTTATGACAGTTTCTAGGCATGACTGCTACAAACAAGCTGTTTAATTTTGATAATGAAGGGCTTTGAAGAGGCACTAGAATCCTTAGCATTGGTAAAGGTGGATATGGACAGAATACAAAGTTAGAGAGATATGTGGCAGTGGACATTTTCGTATCAATTATTGTAAAGTTTTACACACAGGGAGTAAAAGTATTTAGATAGATAGATAGATAGATAGATAGATAGATAGATAGATAGATACTTTATTAATCCCCAAGGGGAAATTCACATACCCCAGCAGCAGCATACTGATACAAAAAACAATATTAAATTAAAGAGTAATAAAAATGCAGGTAAAAACGGACAATAACTTTGAATAATGTTAACGTTTACCCCTCTGGGTGGAACTGAAGAGTCGCATAATGTGGGGGAGGAACGATCTCCTCAGTATGTCAGTGGAGCAGAACAGTGACAGCAGTCTGTCGCTGTAGCTGCTCCTCTGTCTGGAGATGATCCTATTCAGTGGATGCAGTGGATTCTCCATGATTGACAGGAGTCTGTTCAGCGCCCGTCGCTCTGCCACAGATCTTAAACTGTCCAGCTTCATTCCTACAATAGAGCCTGCCTTCCTCACCAGTTTGTCCAGGCGTGAGGCGTCCTCCTTCTTTATGCTGCCTCCCCAGCACACCACCGCATAGAAGAGGGCACTCGCCACAACCGTCTGGTAGAACATCTTCAGCATCTTATTGCAGATGTTGAAGGACGCCAGCCTTCTAAAGGAAGTATAGTTGGCTCTGACCTTTCTTACACAGAGCATCAGTATTGGCAGTCCAGTCCAATTTATCATCCAGCTGCACTCCGAGGTATTTATAGGTCTGTACCCTCTGCACACAGTCACCTCTGATCTGATTACACAATGAAGGGGATTGATATTTGAAATTCTGTGTGAGCGAGGTATAGTAGACTTTTTGCTGTCCACGAACAGACAGTGTAAAGTGCGATTAAGAAGGCTAACAGGATTATGGGATTCTGTAGCATTCTGTGTACAGTTCATATCAGAGCAGGTTATGCTAAAAAGCTGTAATGTCCAACACCTTTGGGAGATCTTCTCTGGAGTATCATATGTATTTTTGGCAACCATTTTCCAGTAAGACAATGCCAAAAGTAGTCATGAGACAAGTTGTCAGACAGATTCAAGGTCTACAGGGTATAAGCTATGAGGAAAGACTGAAGGAATTTAATCTTTTTAAGATTAAGCAAACAAAGATTAAGAGATGATCTGGGTTTACAATTATGAAGGAAATTTTAGTATGGTAGTTGCCTACTGTTACAACAACAAGAACACAAGGGATTAGGGATATATTTTACATCAATGTTATGTAAGTATTCACAAAGAGTATAGGTCTTTGGAAAAAGTTATCAAGCAGTGTAGAAGATAGTATTTTTGGGCTGTTAAAATCTCAACTTCTGTTTGTAAGAGTTAGCTGAGCAGAGTTTAGCATGTTTGGGCTGAGTTGGCTGCTCTTGTCAGATTTTATTTTTTATGTAAATTATGATGAGACACATGAGGAATAGATATTTGTTAACCAATAATGGCACTGCGCGCTGCATATCTATCCAAATCTCTTATTCAGTTCAAATGATAGATAATACTTTATTTGTTCCTAAGATTAAATAAAGACGACAAACACATAAAACCCCTTAAGAAGAAAAATCAAGGAGTCTGAATTCAAAATGTCACAGATTTAGTCATTTTGTTCAGCTTAATTTGATATTTGGCTGACCCAAATAGTATTGAGTATTCAGTATGTTGTCTGTCTCCTGTTTTTGCAATCAAATATGTACATACTTTTCAATTTTTCTATTTTACCAATAGATTACTATGTACATTTTCTACAGGATAGAAGGAGTTTTCCACAAATGTAACATGCATAAAATAGCAGAACTTCAGCTCGCTTTTGACTCAAATAGTTGTCACTTTTATGTATCAGTAATGTTTTATTATTTCTGGTAAATAAAGATTTTGATTGTCTTAAAATATTGTGCAAAGCCCATTGGACATATAAATTGTGTCTGAGCTGTAACAGGAAAAATGAGCGGTCCAATTTCCCATCGGTGTTTTATGCTGTATTTTTGTGAAATATAATTTTAATGTTACTACACTGTTAAAACTTTGAACATTTTTGATTTTGTTTTTAACAATAAGCTTCATTTTAGAGTTTCCTGAACTTTTTCATTGCATATGGAAGGTTAAGGTAATAACTATGCCTTTTTTTCTTTTGATTTGCAGAAATTTATGCAAATGTATCACAGGTAATTCTACTACTATTTTCTACTTTTAATAATGTAATCTTTTATATGTCATATTTGAAATCTGATGTGCCTAAGCATAGATGTTTCTTAACAGTATGTGTATACTAGAATATGAAGAGTAGCTTTGTTTAGTTTTGCTCCATTGGTTTTATTGTAACGTGAATCTAACCATATCCTTTTTTTTTTTCTTTTGTATATAGATGCTAGTGGAGCCAGTAATACTGATCATTTATATTGCTGGGAACTTGATGTTTTTAATTGCTCTGCTGGTTGGAATTGGGCAAACTTAATGAAAATTGTATTATACTATATGTCCACTCATTTAATATTAGTACAATTATCTTCATGGCTTCCTAATGCTTGTTTTATGATGATTTTATGAACTGTACATCAATCTTAATTTCTTTTTATGATGTAATTTTAATACATGAGAATTAAGTTAAGTGATGTAACCTAAATCTAAGTTGCTCTGAGATGGATTAAGGTATAGATCAAAAACGAATCCTTTATCCTACACAATAAAACCACTTTAGCAGCACTGTATTTTAACCAAAATGGGTGCAAAATAAAACTGTCATAATGGAGGTTGTGTCGTGTCTGAATTTAATCCACTTAAATCTTCTATAGCTCCTTGAAGTATAAAGTGTTTCCCTTTTGACATGCAGTGTTACAAAATAGGCTTGTCTCAATGTGCTCCACAAGTCCCTACTTTGAAGTCCTCCGTTATTTCTGTTTGAAGTTAAAATAAAAAAAAAATCCTGCTAGCTTAGTTGTGGTAATAGAAGTCCCCTGAGGAAGTGAAGTTCCTTATAAATATTCAAGTTCATTTGTTTTTGCTCTTGCCTTTTATAGCCATAATCCATTAATTCTTCCATTTGCAGAACTATTAATTTGTGGGCAGCTGTTGTTGACTTGAAGTAATTTGACAGTTAAGGAAATATTTTACCTCCTCTTTCTGTAACCTTTAGATTGTTGTCTATTTGTTTAATGGGAATCAGGCATATTGTATACTAATTAATAACTGATTACTAAAATAGCATATTCTTTGAACTGGCAACCAATTCTTTTTTTTCTTTTTTTTTTGTGAAAATCTAAACTCATCTAGATGTACTGTAGATTATTTGTGGCTATCATGCTAAGTTAAAGTAATGTAAAAAAGATTATTATTATTGCCTTCCTGAAATTTGTGATTTGGGGATATTGTCAGTTGGCTTTAGTGTTATTAAAGGAGTCAAGATCACAATATTTTCATCCACATTGCATGATAGAAGACCCTCCAACTTAAGTTTTCTTGAAAATCATTACCAGATTTGTTGTTGGTTATCAACATCTCAGCAGCTAAACAACAATAAGTCACATATTACAAAATAGAGCACAATATTAGTTTATCCTAACAAAGTTCATCCAATAGATATACTTAAGTTTCTACGTAACTTGACTATGACATTAAAAAAAGGGATTCAGTCAAGAGGGCATACTGTAGCTCATCTGATGATGCAGATGGGTTTGCATCTTTGCAGAGTGAACAGACTAAGACACTCAAAAATTTTAAGCACATGTACAAAAACACTTTCAAACGCTGCCCACTAGAGGGAAAAAAAAAAACACTCAAAGTCCCAATACAGTATCTAAAAGTCATGCTTATAAAACAGAGCAGAGGATCAACATTCAATAATCACAGTACCATTATAAAAACCAAAGACGTAGTTGAAAGACAGAGCACAGGGTCAAAAATCCAGGAAATCACAAAGCAAGGCTTAAAGGCACAAGAACCGCTAGGAACTGGGGAGCCATCCCTGGCGGTGATTGGCAGGTGGCCCTGCCCCTTGGGGAGCCACCCACAAAACACAAAGGTCATAACCTAGGTCACACCCCTTTCCCAGCACACACATAGAAAAATGTACTAAAGTAAATAAGACTGAAATATGTAAAACAAAAGGTGACT